>NW_021886464.1:0-673 GCF_006229205.1 Suricata suricatta
CTAGTAGCCTCATCATCACATTCTCTCTTGCTGAATGAAAACAGCTTAGCTTAGTTTTTTCCTCTCAAATGCCAGAGAAACAGGAAAAGATGACAACTCTGGCCTCCAAAAGACTTTGCAGATAGCAAGTGCCCTATGTCTCAAATTCTTTTTTTTTTAATTTATAGTTTATCGTCAAGTTAGTTTCCATATAACACCCAGTGCTCTTCCCCACAAGTGCCCTCCTCCATGACCATCACCCCCCCTTTCCCTTTCCCCTCCCCCTTCAGCCCTCAGTTTGTTTTTAGTAATTCTTACAGCATTTCATAGATGTGACCATCTCCTCCTTTTCTGGGCTAATGAGGCTTTAGAGAATGTCAGGAGAGAGTGGCAGCGATTTCTCCTCTGTGTCAGAGGTGGGAAGACAGGGACTCTCAGACTGGGAATGATGTAGGCAGTGAGTGCCTTTTGAGGACAGGAACAAGTGTCCATCAACCCAGGCTCAGCTCCAAAACTTCCTGTACGAAGCTGGCCACCCCTAAGTAATTATGTGCCATTAAAATACAGGTCTTTAGATTTAAACAAACAATAGTGAGATTCTGTTTCTATCAAGTTAGCAAAAAAAAAGTGCTAACACTCAAATTTGGGGAGACTAGGAAGCAGCATTCTCACATACCACATGCTGGGAAGGAGA
>NW_021886465.1:0-673 GCF_006229205.1 Suricata suricatta
AGCATTTTAAAATTTATGAAAACTTTTTATATGTTACCTCAGGGAAGCCTCTTGTTATAGTATTTCCCTTCTTCCAAGCAACAACGGACACACGTAGACACTTACATTATTTCGTAAACAGGGTCCCAAAGCACCAGAAAGGTGAGACTATGACAGCACTCCCTTCTCTTTGCCATGCCCACCTGGTAGTTCTAAGCCCAGATCTATGTAATGAACAAATCAACAAAACAGCATATGGATCTGCTACCGTTTATGAAGAATCATGTTAATTTCAGTGCACCTGTATTCTCTCAACAACTGGTTTTGTGGAACATGTCATTTCCCACCTCTAGCTCTTCTGTACCACCCCTAGGAATTAGCTAAACTATCTACAGACAAGCTCACTACAGAGTTTTGGAGAAATAAATATTTAAAAAATGAGAAATAACAATTATAAAACTCCACCTGTATTTTCACAAGGAACCCTAAATTCCCCCGGTAACCAACCTGGGTCTGTCCTCTACCTTATGCACAAGGCAGAAGTATCCAAATATTTTCTTGGGGCATCTTCCTCAGTATCTACATAGGCCAATCAACCTTAGTTCTTCTAGAAGCCATAGAACTCTTTTTTTAATGGCTTGTCCACCACTGGATATTTGGTACATGATCTTATTTCAAAATCTTCCACCTGTAC
>NW_021886466.1:0-673 GCF_006229205.1 Suricata suricatta
AAAAAAAAACACATGATCACACCAATAGATGTAGAAAAGCATGTGACAAATCCAACATCTATTCATGAAAAAATTCTCTGTAAACTAAGAGGGGAACTTCAACTTGTTAAAGATTCTCTACAAAACCCTACAGTTGACAAATAAATATGATACCTAGTTGTGAAAAACTTGCAGTTTTCCTACTAAGATTATAAAAGCAAGAATGGTTCCTCTCACCACTCCTTTTCCACCTTGTACCGGATACTGTAGCTAATTTAGTAGGACAAGATAAAGAAGTAAAATGTATGCAGATTGGGAAGGAAGAAATAAAACTATCTTTGTTTGCAGATGTTATCACTTATGTAGATATCTAGTAGAATTGATGAAAACAAAACAAAATACACTCTGGAACTATTAAGTGATTATAGTCAGTTTGCAGTATACAAAGTTAAAATACAAAAGTCAATCACATTCTATATTCCATCAAAGAACAAGTGGATTTTGAAATTAAAAATTCAACACTACATATATTAGCCCTCAAAAACATGTAATACCTAGATACAAAGTGTAATAATTATGTATATGACCTATATGAGAAAAACTACAAAATTCTGATGAATGAAATCAAAGAACTAAATAAATTGTTAGGTATTCCATGTTCATGGATAGGAAGATTCAGTATTGTCAAGATGAT
>NW_021886467.1:0-673 GCF_006229205.1 Suricata suricatta
TAACATGTAGTTTTGACCAAAGATACTCCCAGTATGTAACACAGAGCCATTTTTTCACTCCAAGTTCTTAATGAAATGAACACATTACAGGAATATTTCTATTCTCTATAGTTTACACAGTTCAAATAAAGTTGCCCAGCTTCCAAAAAATATCCCACCTCAAATCATCTATTGTACAGTTAAAAATAAAATTTCCAGGTGTGCCTGAGTGGTTCCCTAGGTTAAGTGTCTGACTTTGGCTCAGGTCATGATCTCATGGCTCATGAGTTCAAGTCCCTGTGTCAGGCTCTGTGCAGACAGCTCAGAGCTGGGAGCCTGCTTTGGATTCTATGTCTCCTGCTCTTTTTGCCCTCCCTGACTCACATTATGTTTGTCTCTCTCTCTTCTTCAAAAATAAATAAACATCAAAAATTATCAATAAATATATAAATAAATAAGTTTCCATCTAGCCTTTAATAACTTAAATAAAGGCCTTTTCATTGGTCTTAAACCCCCACAAATGCTGTTCAGTTTATAAGTGAGTTATTCCATTTGATAGCTTTTGGAGAAATTGGGAAAACATTATTGCTAAATTCCTCATAGTTTCCTAATATTTCACTATGTTTGTTTTATCCACATTACTTAGTCTCACATTACTTTCTTTTCTTATAGATGTTCAAAATCATACTGACAT
>NW_021886468.1:0-673 GCF_006229205.1 Suricata suricatta
CCTTTCCCCCGTGGTGGTCCCCTTCCATCAGCTAGTACTGCTCCTCTGAGTGTCATGTGGCACTCATATCACTGAACCCACACTCGTCGGTGGACACATCTATCTCCGCCAGGCACTCTGAGGGCAGGGATTACGCCTCTTCATGTCTGAATGCCCAGCCTCCAACAGAGTGGTGCTCAGTATTTATTTAATATATGAAGGAATTAACAAATGATCACAAATACTGTGGAAGGCAACAACTATTTTCATATCCTCAACATTAAACCCAAAGCCTGTCCAGGGCAATTAATGAAGGGTTTTTGAATTGACATGAAATCATATCTGAGTGTCAGAGCACATATTTCCAATTTCCCCTTGGTTTGTTACAAAATTAAACATATTTTGATGATGAGGGGGTACTTATGTCTACTAAGAAAGTGAAAAACCCAGCTTGTCAACTAATATTAATAGCTGAAATGTTACCTTTAGCAAAGTAGAGGGTTTAGCTACTTTAAAAAATGGGTCAGTATTCCCACAAAAAAAGTTTGTGTTTTCTTATTGTATTAAGAGCAGGAATTTCCAAAAACCAAACACATTTGGATTTAAGAAATTCATTACCAACTCTATGACTCCATCAGATACAAATTTTCTACTCATTCTTTCAATGTACATTAGGTGCCTACTTTATGCTAGA
>NW_021886469.1:0-1454 GCF_006229205.1 Suricata suricatta
TAATCAGTTGAAAATTATTTACATTTTGTTTGCCTGCAAGACTTAGTTTAAATCAACTTATTTGTTCCTCCAAAGTTTCTTTATTTTTTTCCTATGATTTCATGCCTAAAAACAGTTGTCTTTTTACTATTAAAAGGCTCTAAATTTTTAGAAATGTTTATTTCTTTCTATTTGTTCTTGAAAACTGACCTACTTATTCTGAGCTCTTCTTTTCTTGTAATGCCTTCCTAAATATACTGAACAATAACAAGTATACTTCTTTCTGTTTATCAAACTTTATCTTTAACAATTCATATCTACTTTTATTTAAAAAAATTAATGTTTATTTTTGGGAGAGAGAAAGAGACAGAGCATCAGCAGGGAAGGGGCAGAGAGAGAGAGGCACAGAATCTAAAGCACACTCCAGGGCTCAAACTCACAGACCACCTGATCATGACCTGAGCTGAAGTCAGACGCTTAACCCACTGAACTACCCAGGTGGCTCAACAATTCACATCTACTAGACGCATGGTCTAAATTCCAATCAACAATATTTTACCAAAAAATTTGCTACTGCATAATATGTATCAATATCTTTGTTGCCTTAAAATAACAATTTTCTCCTTGCTGACCAAACGAATAGTGAGAAATTCTGCTATATTTTACGTTTTTATTATTCTACCACCCAAAATTCTAGGAATTAACTTCTATATTAATAAGGATAAGATAATTTAGGCTTTGGTAAACACTAAACTCCATATCTCATAGCTTTAAGTTAAAGGTTTATTTCATACTCACCCCACATTATTTTCATTTCAAATGAAATGATATCTTAAGGATATCTGCTCAACATTATCATTACTCAGAAACTTAGGCTGACAAACGCCTGTCTTCTGGGCCATCACCTGTGGCATGTGAAGGGTATGACTCACACAACGTCATGCTCAAAAATAAGGTACATCATATCTCATTGGTAAACTTGGCACATGCCTAGAAGGGGAAAATCTGAAAAGAGGTAAATTGCCTCACTGGCTAACACAGACACTATCTGGGGAGGTAAATGGAATTCAGGTATCCTTTTTATTTTTATATTTAAGCCATAAGTGATTGAATATGTTTGTTTGCTGAGGAGAAATGTCCAACATAGGGAGAAATAATACACTCAGCAATAAGTGGTAATACTTATTGAAGTATTATTGCTGAGGAAGTTAAAAATGACCTCTGTGTAGAGGCGAAATCATCATCTTTGACAAATAAAATGGATATTTTTCTCCCCTTGAAAATAGAATAAAGTTGCATACATATAGATGAAGATAAATTTGAAGCTGAGAACCCGGACTTCCTTAAGGCAGCTCAAGTCAGTGTGAAGACAACAGAGTGCGTCTGGTATATTTAAAATGTCTTCTGTATCATAGGTTCATTCAAAAATACTATACAAGAAAAGTTTACTTGAAATAGTTTCCATCTTGTAGTAC
>NW_021886470.1:0-673 GCF_006229205.1 Suricata suricatta
TGGCCGTCACTTACCAGCAGTGGCCAGCCATAGGCTGTGGGCAGAAGTTATTTAGGGTTGCTGGGTCTGATGTCATAACTCACCGATACTGTTTTTGCCGGGTTTCCAGCTCTTTACGTCTGTGTTGCTTGAGAATGTGAATTTGGTCATCACAGGCCAACTTTGCTGTGAGGGAAGGACAGGTGTGAGAAGAGCCACAGGAAGCACAGTTACAATGTCCAGTATTCAGCTTTCCCTCACACACCTGCCCACGCCTCATCTTTACGTGCATCATCTCATTCAAGCCTCCGAACACTCCCGCAGTTCATATGGAGGACGCTGGGGCTTAGGGAGGTTGAATAGCATTGTCTTTGAACTTTGCCCAAGGTAACACACCTAATTAGTGGATTTTCAACACAAGACTCATATCCATGCTCTTAGCCACTCCTGTTATAAAAGACACATCCAGTTCCCTTTCATCCTGCCTGCTCATTCAGCAAGCTGGGGCCCCCGCATCTTGCAGCTCTGAGAATCAGGTCCAGATATGTGAGCCAGGTGTGGGTATCATCAGGCCTTATGGAGGCAGGCCAATGATACTCTGAGAGCTCTGGAAGGCACAGTGTATGTAGTAAGTTGCCCTAGATTCCTCACATGCAAAATGAGGATAAGAATTTTAGGGTTATAGTAGGGATTT
>NW_021886471.1:0-673 GCF_006229205.1 Suricata suricatta
TTAAGAAATGGGCTAGACACCCATTACCAGACACCTCACAAAAAAGATACACAGATGGCAAAGAAGCCTATGAAAAAGTGGCCCACATCATGTGTCATCAGGGAAATGTAAATGAGAACAACAATGAGGTACCACTCCACACCTATTAAAATAGCCCAAATCCAGAACACTAACACCACCAAATGCTACTGAGGGTGTGTAGTCACAAGAACTGTTATTCATTGCTGATGAGAACGCAAAATGGTACAGCCATCCTGGAAGGCAGTTTGGTACTTTCTTACAGTCCTCTTGTCATACAACCCACCAATTACCCAAAGGAGATGAAAACCTATGGTCACATGAAGGCCAGCGCACAGATGTTTATAGCTGCTTTATTCATTATCGCCAAACTTGAAGGCAACCCAGATGCCCTTCAGTAGGTGAATGGCTGAACAGTACATCTAGACAATGGAATATTGTTCAGTACTAAAATGAAATAAGATATCAAGCCATGAAAAGACATGAGAGAATCTGAAATATATATTAATTGAAAGAAGCCAGTCTGAAAAGGCTAATTACCGTGGGATTCCAATTCTATCACTTTCTGGAAGAGGAAAAGCAATTGGGATAGTGAAAATAGCTGTGGTGGCCAGGATTTGGGCTATGACGGGGCACAGGGGGAGAATGTGTAGGT
>NW_021886472.1:0-673 GCF_006229205.1 Suricata suricatta
CTTACAGGTGTTTGTTTGTTTGTTTTAACTACTCATGCAGTTGTTTGTCTATCCTTGAGAGTGAACTGAATCCTCTGAGTCTTTGAATAAAAGCTTGAGTTTTGCCTGAGGGAAGAAGCATGGGATCTAAAGAGGTTGAGAAACCATCTTGGATGGCACCACTGACCTGATCTGGAGCCTGCAATCCTGCTTGAGAATAAGAGTGTTGGTGATGGGCCTTCCCAGTTGTGTTCCCAGAGTTCCTGATGTAAAGAGGTGAGGGCATCAACTGCCTACGGACCTCAGGTGGGAAAAACTCTACTCCACATTACTTAGAATTTTAAAAGCCAATATCATTTGGGACTTTTACTTGTGTCTGCTCTTGGGTAGTGGGTATAAGTTAGATCCTCCAGAGATTGTTCCCCTCCAATTTACCCACAGCAGGAAAAGCCACACGAGGCAGTTTAAAATGGTGTAGGACTTCGGGGGCACCTGAATGGCTCAGTTGGTTAAGCATCCGACTTCAGCCTCAGTCATGATCTCACCATTCCTGAGTTCATTCAGGCTCCCCATTGGGCCTGTGCTGACAGTTCAGAGCCTGGAGCCTGTTTCTAATTCTGTGTCTCCCTCTCTCTCTCCACCCCTCTCCCACTCATGCTCTGTCTCTCTCAAAAATAAAAAAACTCTAAAAAAA
>NW_021886473.1:0-673 GCF_006229205.1 Suricata suricatta
CAATATCATACTGGAAGTTCTAGTTAATGCAATAAGACAAGAAAGTGAAAGATACACCGATTGGGAATGAAGAAACAAAACTGTCTTTGTTCGCAGATAACATGAATGTTTATGTAGAAAATCACAAAGAATCGACAAAAAACTTGTTGGAATTCATAAGTAATTGTAATTCATAAGTAAGATCACAGGATAGAAAGTTAATATACAAAATCTAATTGTCTTCCTAAATAACAGCAGTGAACATATGGAATTTGAAATAAAAAATATATAATGTAATTTATATTTGCAACAAAAGCTTTAAATATTTAGACATAAATATAAGAAAATATGTACAGGATCTATGTGAGGAGAACTACAAAACTCTGATTAAATAAATCAAAGAACACCTAAATAAATAGAGATGTGCCTGAATAAAAAGATTCAGTATTTTTAAGATGTCAATTTTCCCCCTAGTCAGCCTATAGATTTAATGCAATTCCCAACCAAATGCCCAGCAAGTTATTTGGTGGTTTTCAACAAACTCATCCTAAAGTTTATATGGAAAGCCAAAGATCCAGAATAACACAATACTAAAGAACAAAAAAGTCAGAGGACTGGTACTAACCAAATTTAAGATGCATTATACAGCAATCAAGAAGCATGCTATTGATGAAAGCATAGACAAATTGATAAA
>NW_021886474.1:0-673 GCF_006229205.1 Suricata suricatta
TTTTTTTATGTCTTTTATTTATTTTTGAGGGACAGAGAGAGACAGCGCGAGCAGGGGAGGGTCAGAGAGAGAGGGAGACACAGAATCTGAAGCAAGCTCCAGGCTCTGAGCTAGCTGTCAGCACAGAGCCTGACGCGGGGCTCGAACCCACAACCGTGAGATCGTGACCTGAGCTGAAGCCGGCCGCTCAACCGACTGAGCCACCCAGGCGCCCCGAATTTTATTTTGAAGGTAAAGGGGAGCCACTGAAAGTTTTTAAGGTGAGGAGCTATCATGATAAGTTTTAGAAATCTGTTTGCTCCACCTGCCAGTAGTTAAGAATGGGGAGAGGGAAGTTAAGTGGAGGCAGGGAGGCCAAGGTGTCCACTGTGCTAAATGTCTTGGAATCGTGAGGTCCGCATGGCTGGGAGGATCTAGTGATGACATGGACATGGAATTGATGCATAAAGCCAGGTAGGGTGATTAGGAATAGGTAAAAAAAAAATTGTTAAGGGTGGATTAGGGACTTACTAATGCAATGGGGAAGCTAGTTTACAGGCAAGATTTGGAAGCTGAGTTTTGACATTTTGAGTCTGGGGCATCCACAGGAACCTGGATGGGAATGGGCACCGGGAACATGCTGCTCATAGAGACTTGGAAGCTGCAGATGCAGACATAAGGTGGTGGACATAGA
>NW_021886475.1:0-673 GCF_006229205.1 Suricata suricatta
ATTGCAAGATTAGCATAACATTAGAAAATCAATCCATGTATTCAGTAGTCTCTGTCTCTCAAAAATAAATAAAAAGCATTAAAAAAAGTTAAAAAAATAAAAATAAAAACTTTTAGTGTTTTATGTGTAGTTTGTATGTGTTAGCACATAAATGTAGACAAAGGAGTGAGAAAAAAGATTAGAAGATTAGAATATGCACCAGCCCAGCAAGCAGATGAGAATGGGGATTAAGTTTGAGCAATACTTTACCTATAACTATAATTCTAATATTTTAAGAGGCAATCAAGTATAAATTTATAACAAACACTCAAAGTAAATATGCCAAATGTTCATACTTGTTAAATATGAGCAGTGGCAGTATGGAGGGATTTTCTTTTGTTTGTCTACTTTCTGTGTCATTTCTTTGTTATTTGTGTATCTTTCTATGTTATTTCTCTATGTTTTGTAAATTTCCAGAAATCTAAAGAAGATGATTTTTATGTAGCATCATAAGTGAGAAGTTCTGATAGACAGTGATTTTAAGGAGTAATAAAAGAAAGATCTTTCATATGACCGTGTGTGAAGATGTTAGGGATCCATTAGAAAACAAATTCAGTGCCCATTATAACTGATAGAATATGCATGAATTTCGAACCTGTGTCTTTTGAGCATTTTAATCATGACCAGTTTGTTT
>NW_021886476.1:0-673 GCF_006229205.1 Suricata suricatta
CAGCTCCAGGCTCTGAGCTGTCCGCACAGAGCCGGATGTGGGGCTCGAACCCACGAACCGAAACGTGAGATCATGACCTGAGCCGAAATCAGATGTTTAACCGACTGAGCCCCCCAGGTGCCCCTGTAATCATTTTTTTTTTAAGGACGGTTGTCCACTTGTCCGGGAAGCCCAAATATCTGAGAAGAATACCATGCCCTTTGCTAAGGGATTTGAAGTAATAATATTATTTATCATTATTATAATACTAATGTTATTACTAATATAATACTAATATTGTGCGCAACTTCGATCTGTAAGCTAGAGACAATTTTCCTGGGAGAATATTTGTGTGTTTTGCATGTAAGATACAGTCATAACCATGAAAAAACATGAACCAGCATGTTTGGATGGGCATAAATGAATGCTTTAAGATTTTCCTGTGGGGGCACCTGGCTGGCTCAGTCAGTAGAACATTTGACTCTTGATCTTAGGGTCGTGAGTTTGAGCCCCACATTGGGTATAGAGATTACTCAATAATAAAATTTTTAAAAAATGTTTTTCTGTTAAACCACATTTCTGGATTTTTTTAAATCTCTTATCACTGAGAAATCATTGCAAATATCAAATCCTTTAAGAAAATTATATTTATTTTCTACTGATTGGAGACAGATACAAGCCCTTTAAGAATTAA
>NW_021886477.1:0-673 GCF_006229205.1 Suricata suricatta
TCCTTAAGGTCAGTCATCTGCAGAGGCTCTCTTTGCCTACTGTGTGCAGTGTTTGGTCCCTGGCCTGAATGTGATGCATTTTGACCAGGTGTGCTCTGGTCTATTTGTGAAATGAGACCTGTCACCATCACCACCAGAACTGAGGCCTCACAAAACTCCTGGATTGGGATATGCATTGATAGCAGGGGTTTGGGCCAGTTCTCTGGGGAAGGGAAACTTCCATGTTGACTGAGGCAAGTGTGACTGGGAACAGCAGTTCCACCTGGGCTTGGTTTAATCGAATTAGGTACTGAATATTGGCACTACACTGGGTCCCACAGGTGGCTCTGTGTTTATGCAGAGGGGCAGGGGAAGGAAATGACACCTGCTAATTCCTTCGTTCATAGAGGGGTCACTTAGTGAATGCTGCCTCTCTGGAACATGCTCTAAGATGAGCAACTAATCTCACTGTGTGCTCCAGGCACTCTGCAGATCACTGTTTCCATACTATATGTCTGTGGGCTCTATGCCCTGCCTTCTCTCCAAGAGGAGCCCCAGTGGCTTCCAACCTCTCCCAGAGATAAGTACTCTGACCTTGAAAACTCCAGCCTTACACATTCTCCAAGATTGATCACATACTGGGGCATAAAGCAGCCCTCCATAAGTATAAACGAATAGAGATCATACCATGCAC
>NW_021886478.1:0-673 GCF_006229205.1 Suricata suricatta
CAGCTCAGAACCAGTTTAATTACGCAGCCAGAGTAATTTCGTTGGCTGCATCCCGACATTATCATAAGAGGGAAATGAACCGGCAGGAGTGATTCTTGAAAAGAGTTCCAGAGGGCGCGTCACCATGGAGAATGCTCTTGCTGCTCTCTGTGTAATTAGATATTGCTCACTGTGAAATACAGGCGTTTGTCTGCAGCTCCCAGACAAGTTCACAGGCAAGAGTCCCTCGCCGAGAGCCCAGGAGAATCACCCTCCTCTCTGGACACAAAACAGAGAGGTCAAGCTGGGCAGATGGGTCAGCAGGACCACGGCTCCTTAAATACCCCATTCGGGGGAAATGCACGTGGGAGAACTTGACTTTGACCCTCAAGGATTGGATTCCAACGTCATCAGTAACCTATAGGTCGTTTGTTGTGTATCCCACGTCTTTAAGATACCCCTTTTAAAGATAAGAAAGCTGAGGCTCAGAAAGTTAAGTGTACTGCCTACATTTTCAAAGCAACCCAACTACAACCCCCAGGACATAAGGCTTAGTCCCCAGAGTCCCAAGCCCCTGCCTTTCCGCCTTCGTATTACTTATCTCAAATAAAAATGTCACTGCTTTGCAGCAGCTGAGCCCCAGGAAGAGGAGGAGGGCATCTATCCTGAGGGGGTGGTCAGGCTTTGGGGAGCT
>NW_021886479.1:0-673 GCF_006229205.1 Suricata suricatta
CATCCTGCAGACACGACGTGTACGTAGATTTATTCACCGAGCGAGTATTTGAGAGCCTGCCATGTGCCGGCTACAGATCTGAGTTTCAACGTTTTTCTTCCCTGCAACTCACAGTAGGAAATGCACATCCACTGGTGCCCAAGTATACAAATGCTCAGATATGGGTTCATGAGATGCCTTGATATTTTCTATTCTTTTTTAAAAAATTTGAATGCTCATCACAACTAATTTCATGACCCGCTATTTAATCACAGCCTCTCGTTTGGAAAACAAAATAAATGAATAAAACACGGTCCCTTCCCAGCAAGGAAGCAGCCCCTGTTTCGTGTGAACACCCAGCAGCGGTGCGGTTGTGCAGGGTGAGCGGAGAGCCAGCCTCCAGCCGGGCTGGGGTTTCGGGGCATGTCAGATGGCACATTTAGCAGCCAGTCAGCAGTCGGCACCTGCCTGCCCGCCTTCTTAGAACAACTCAACCTGAAACTTAGTTGTTTGAAATTAGTTCCTTCATTTTCAGCAAAGTAAACCACAGGCCGGCCGTTCTTAGCCCCTGGGTCTGAGAACCGGCTTCAGGAAGCTGGGTGTAACCCGCTGTGTGTGATGCAGGGGCAGTGGGTATCAGAGTTTTCCAGATTTTCAAAGGATTTGAGAATAAAAAAGCTTACGAACCACTCTC
>NW_021886480.1:0-1454 GCF_006229205.1 Suricata suricatta
CTGATAGTGCAGAGCCTGCTTGGGATTCTCTCTCTTTCTCTCTCTCTGCTTTTCCCTTGCTCCTTCTCTCCCTCTCAATAAATAAATTTAAAAATACTAAACAAACATACAAATAAATAAATGAACAGCTGGGAATCCAGGTTTGGGCTATAGACCTGGGATGGGAGGAGCGGGAAGAGACGAAATCAGATGAGCTGGGGACGGTCTGTACATTATCCACTAGAGGAAGGATCCTATTCTGCATCAGCTAGGAGGTCATTTGACCCAGCTCAGGTTTTCAAAAGCATTCTCTGGAAAGCTTTCTCAGTTGGAAAACACAACGTAGTGAGCCAGGGATTAGAGCAAATATACCAGTTAGGAAGAAGCCCTTAAAATAGTCCCACCTAGTGCTGGCTTCAGCAAACCACTACTGAAATTTGCACAATACAAAAGAGAACCGTACCCCTGCGCAGGGATGACACGCAGAATAGTCCCATCCAGAAAGCATGGTGGCCTGTAGTACCAATGGGAACTGTGTCAGGTGACCGGATTACAGGCCCGTTTTCAAGGTAGGGCCAATGTGATCGGATGAGGGCCGGGAGAGCAGGAGCGGAGTGGAGGAGAAGAGAGGAACGGGAGGAAGGAAGCGGCTGGGTTCAGAGCCAGGCGAAGCGGCCGAGAGAGTGGCGGCATCGGTTCAGTTGAGGGTGAGTCAGGGCGCAGCTGGACATGACCCGGGAGCCCACTGGTGCTGGTCCCATCCTGGCGGCCACCTCCGATCTCCGCCCCCAAACTCCAGACTAAATGTCCACCTGTTCTTTGGTACCTTCCCGGATCTAAGGGGCATCTGCCTCTCAGCAAAAATTGGTTATGATTTATAAGCACTGGCGGGCCTGGGCGTCTGGCTGAGGCCGGGGAAAGGAAGTATACGGTGTGTATTCTTCTAGGAAAAGTAAGTAATCTGGGTGTCTTTTCAAAACTTCTTGTTCCTTTTGCAATACAACTTCAGAGGGTAATGTACATGCACCAAAATTCCAGCTTCGAGCTGATCTAATGTGGGTAAGATGCTTTGGATGTATGTAGAGTCTGGGAGTTTGATACCAAAACAAGAGTCAACTCTTGCCGTGTTTACTGATGCCTCCCACACATGGGGCTGTTAATTCCCTGGGGCTGCCCGGACAGATTACCACACCCTGGGTCACTTGAAATAGCAGGAACCTAGGGGCTCCTGGGTGGCTTGGTCAGTTGAGCCTCCGACTTTGGTTCAGGTCATGATCTCGCAGTTGGTGAGTTCGAGCCCCACATCAGGCTCTCTGCTGTCGGCAGAAAAGCCTGCTTCAGATCTCTGTCCCTCTCTCTCTCTGCCATTTTCCTGCTCATGCTTTCTCTCTCTTTCTCTCTCAAAAATAAATAACTATTAAAACACAAGCACACATGTACACACACACACCTCAGAAATTTATTCTCTCATGGTT
>NW_021886481.1:0-673 GCF_006229205.1 Suricata suricatta
TACCCCGTAACTTTTTAAACTGATGAGCTCATCTTTTATTCCCTTAAGATTGTATTCTTTCTTGGCTTGTAAGTTGCAAACACTCTGAGTCCAGACTGCGGATGGGTTCATGGATTCAGGGGACAGAAAAAGACCTGTGTGGGGAGGTGAAAAGAAATGAAGGTGATTGTACAGAGTGTGTAGACTGCATTTGCAGTGGGTTGCCACCAACTGCTTTACCATATGATTAGGGTTATTCATTTGGATTTAGCTATTTTAAGGGTAACCAGCAAGAAGAGTCACCAAGTCATGAAACATATTTTAAGTAAAAGAGTAACATGGTTTGATTTACGTTTTAAAATTTCAGTCCCCCCTGATGTGTGTAATACAGATTAGGGAAGAACACTGTGGAAGCAAGGCACCTGGTAGGCCCATGAAGTGATCTTTAGAGGTAGAGCTTTATAATATCAAAGCCTTATCTTTTATTAGATGTAAATAATTTTAGTTACAAAAATATACTTTTGTATATTATTATTATAAAACCAGTCTCTCAAAGTTATTAAGATGAACTGAGGTAAGATATATAAATGCCACAATAAATGAATGAGTTTTTAAATATTGGAGAGGCTGTGTAGGTAGTGTGGGTGGTAGAAAGAGCCCATACTTCAGCAATCAGAAAAACCTGGTTTCTAAG
>NW_021886482.1:0-673 GCF_006229205.1 Suricata suricatta
GTACAGGTGGAAGATTTTGAAATAAGATCATGTACCAAATATCCAGTGGTGGACAAGCCATTAAAAAAAGAGTTCTATGGCTTCTAGAAGAACTAAGGTTGATTGGCCTACGTAGATACTGAGGAAGATGCCCCAAGAAAATATTTGGATACTTCTGCCTTGTGCATAAGGTAGAGGACAGACCCAGGTTGGTTACCGGGGGAATTTAGGGTTCCTTGTGAAAATACAGGTGGAGTTTTATAATTGTTATTTCTCATTTTTTAAATATTTATTTCTCCAAAACTCTGTAGTGAGCTTGTCTGTAGATAGTTTAGCTAATTCCTAGGGGTGGTATAGAAGAGCTAGAGGTGGGAAATGACATGTTCCACAAAACCAGTTGTTGAGAGAATACAGGTGCACTGAAATTAACATGATTCTTCATAAACGGTAGCAGATCCATATGCTGTTTTGTTGATTTGTTCATTACATAGATCTGGGCTTAGAACTACCAGGTGGGCATGGCAAAGAGAAGGGAGTGCTGTCATAGTCTCACCTTTCTGGTGCTTTGGGACCCTGTTTATGAAATAATGTAAGTGTCTACGTGTGTCCGTTGTTGCTTGGAAGAAGGGAAATACTATAACAAGAGGCTTCCCTGAGGTAACATATAAAAAGTTTTCATAAATTTTAAAATGCT
>NW_021886483.1:0-673 GCF_006229205.1 Suricata suricatta
TGCCCTCAAATTAAATTATGAACCTATAGTAATTTACAGATAAACACCTCAAGGACTTTATTTCTATAGATTACAAAGCTGAAAGAGTTATTCAGAATAACTGAAGCAACTTCTAAAATGTTTGCAACTTTTGGGGCACCTGAGTGGCTCAGTCAGTTAGGCGTCCGACCATCTCAGGTCATAATCTCATACTTCATGAGTTCGAGCCCCACATTGGGCTCTGTGCTGAAAGCTCAGAGCCTGGAGCCTACTTTGGATTCTATGTCTCCCTTTCCCTATCTGCCCTCCCCCAATCACATTCTGTCTCTCTCTCTCTCTCAAAAATAAATAAACATTAAGATTTAAAATGAAATAAAATAAGATGTTTCCAACTTTCTTCTTATTCAATGTGAATTATCAGAAAGAAGCAATAAATAAATATGCTTCTTCCCTTTGGGGACTGAGAGAGTTTTGGTGGATTTAATGAGATTCCTGAGATGTCCAAGTTTATTTAGTTCTAAATGCACCATAGTGAAATGATTTTTTTTTCAAATGCAATGTACAAAATAAAGAAAATGTAACACTGTTTCTGAACTATTTTCCTACACCACAAGATCTTCACAGTGTAATTTTCCTTGGACTCAAGCTTTACAGTATACCGAATCCTGGTGCACTCCAGGACCCTGCCAACAGT
>NW_021886484.1:0-673 GCF_006229205.1 Suricata suricatta
GTTCCTTGCTTCACTTTCCTCATCTCCTTATCTTTCTCATGGCATGGTCAATATTTGTGCAAGTCAACTTAAGCTCTTTCTAGAATGAGACGGCAGACAAATAAACAAATACATTCTCCTGTAGTCCTTTTCCATTCGTGGTGCCGACATATACTCACATACCCAAGCTAGAAAGATGGCAGCCATCCATCTCTCCTCTCACACTTCACCCCCCAACCTATTACTATTACTATTCTTATACCCAGATATTTATCAGAAGCATCCTGAACTCTCTCTCCCTGCTGCTATGTATGAAACAGCTTTTTAATGGTTCTCTATTTCCAGTCTTGTCCTCTTTCAATCTGTCTTCAATATTGATGCTGGTGAGGTCTACCCCAGGTTCAGATCCACCATTTTCTTCTCTGCCCTCAATTCTCCCATGGTTCCTACCCCCCAAACAATGTTTTCACATTCTTCCAGTAAGCTGTGAGGGGCATCACAAGTAATTTGTGACCAAAAGCAACTCAGATACCAATGTTTGTAAGTAGTTTCCCCTTTTGGGGTATAAATTTGAACAGACTGGGGAGGGATGGGATAGGCATCATTCGTGTGATTGTTCAGAGCCTCTTCCTCTCCCCACACCCCCACTTCCAAATTGTACTGGTTTCTTAGGGCTGCTGTACCTTGTTACAGC
>NW_021886485.1:0-673 GCF_006229205.1 Suricata suricatta
GGGAAGGACCGGGATTGGGGGGAGGGGGTGTGGGGGATCTGAAGCAGGCTCTGTGCTGACAGTAGAGAGCCCCAGGCTGGGCTTGAACTCATGAACCACCAGTCAAAGCTGGATACTTACCCGACTGAGCCACCCAGGGGCCCCCTGTTTTTGTTTTTAACTGAAGTATAGTTGATATGCAAAGTTCTATTAGTATTAGGTATGTAACATAGTGATTTGACAGTTATGTATGTTACAAAATGCTCCCCACAAAATGCTCACAGTGACCCTCTGTTACCATACAAAGTCATTAAAATGCTACTGGCTACATTTCCTGTGTTGTGCTTTTCTTAGCTGAGAATTGATTTTGGCTACATTTCCTTTGTTGTACTTTTCTTAGTTGAGAACTGATTTTGATCGCTGAAGCTTGTCTCCGAGGCTGGTTGGTGTTTTCCAAAGAGAGACACCAAGCAACAGGAAAGGGGAAATGAGACAAGGAAATAGCATGAAAGTCTCAATCAAGGGACCTGGTTTAACGAATTATGCAGAAATTAGGAGCCTAAAAACAAAAGTGTTTTTTACACTTACCTTGATCCTTTCAGCTACGATCAGGGATCAGTAAAATCACTCCTTATTATTTCTGAGATTTTGACTCTCTCACGTCTCTGGTATTTGTTGTAAACTCTTCTGATTC
>NW_021886486.1:0-673 GCF_006229205.1 Suricata suricatta
GTTTCCAGGACGGAATCTGGAACCTAGGGGCTCTGGCTCGTTCGAGGCTTCCTTGTTTGCCTCCAGTTCTATCCCTGCACTCCTCTCTTGGACAAATAGCTCCCAAGAATCCCTTTTCATGCACAAGACACTAAAATGCTATTATTACTCACCGGTTTAAATTCACTACGCAGAATCAGACTGTCCCATTGTGCGCTAAACTTTGAAGAGTGTAATAATGCGTGATACATATGTAAGGTGTCATTTAATGGCATTCCTGTAAATACTACCCTCGGTGTACCCCTTAGAATTCCTGAAAGTAGTTTGATTCAGGTGATTTAGTAGTTTCATTTATTTGGTTTGTTGTTTGTCAAAAATGTCTTTAATGTCCCTGAAGCACAAAGTGCAGTGGTGTGCCTGGTCACTAGAGGCCACTTTCCTATTTTTATGAGTTTTGGGAGCCAATTGTTAAGTGCAACCATTAATTAGAACTAAATTATATAAGCTCACAATTAAAATAACGACAC
Source organism: Suricata suricatta (assembly GCF_006229205.1). Taxonomy (NCBI): domain Eukaryota; kingdom Metazoa; phylum Chordata; class Mammalia; order Carnivora; family Herpestidae; genus Suricata; species Suricata suricatta. Next base: position 507 of record NW_021886486.1, read on the forward strand.
AAAAAACAACATAGTCTCAAAATTCAACATAGTCTAGTTATTTCACCACATTTTACTATAATTTATACTGTTGAGGTTAGTTATGTCTGTTGTGTCTGAAATATTATACAGTCGTTGTTAGTGTGAATCTCATTCAGGGATATCACATTGGGTAGTTTGAAATCAGC
>NW_021886487.1:0-673 GCF_006229205.1 Suricata suricatta
AGAAAGGTCTGTTCCCAGAACACTCCCTGCTGTCCTGGCCGCAAAGTCACAGGACACCAGAAGCTCTCACTGCTCAGGAGAGTTGGTGGGCTATGGAACGCACTTGGGCACAGACTGTGCACAATTTGCTCCATCCTGTCCACCCAAGTTCCAGGGCCCTTGTCTCCTAGACACGTAAACTGTGCATAATAACCCAGGGCTCTGAAACAATATGCTAGCAAAAGAGGCAATTCTTTGTTTTTTTTAACTTTCATAATTTATATTAACACATAATATATCCCAAATGCCATTACACATAATATATCCAAAATACCAAAATACCATACAAGTATTAATGATACATTGAATATTCTTTTTTCCATCGGATCACAGTTATGTGACCAGGGCATTCGGCATCACAGCTCTGTCCTCCAGGTAGCATCAGTCACCCAACCTATCCATCAATACTCACTTTAAATAACAAGCTCGATGCCTGTTTCATGTCTGAATATAACCAGCTTCTTGCCAAGACCCCAAAGCTCATTCGAAGAATGGTGAATAAGACGGATGCTTCTGGAAGAACTGCAAGTGTTTGCTTCTGACAAATTTGACCTACACAGAGATACAGAGGAAAAGAACATTGGCTGGAATGCTGAGTTCTTCAGTTTATAAAACACGAGGACCTCTATCCCTA
>NW_021886488.1:0-673 GCF_006229205.1 Suricata suricatta
CTAGTTTGTTCATTTCAATTAGAGATAGTGAGAAGATAGAGAGCTACCTTACTCTGCTGGGTTTAGAGCATGATGCTTGCTAAACATGGCAGAAACACTTATTAAAGGGTAACGTCATTTAGTATTGGAATCAGGATTTGAGATCTGAGCAAGAAATCTTCAATGCTGGAGTGTGTTGGTTACTTTGATTCTTGAGTATAAGGAAGTCTGTGCATGTGACAAGCACAGAACAAAGAGAACTTACCTGAATAAAAGAGAAAAGGGAACAATATGCCATTGCCAGGAAATGCTCTGTTTCCCTGCAGTTAGATATGAAATTTGACTGCTAAGCAAACAACTTAACAACCTTGGCAGATTTAGAAAGTTGATTTCTCTTTAACAAGGTAATGTTCATAGGAGCAGACAGATTAAGACCAGGGGCTGGAAGGAATTATATGGAATTAAGAGAACCCTGTATATGAGAAGAATCAAATATCTACTATTTTCCTTTAAGTGAGTCTCCCTGATGAAAGGTGAGTTCATTTGTGAAGATGCAGCCACAATGGAACCTGAAAGCAAAGTGAGATGAGCCACAGGATGGTGTTTTGATCTCTCCTTAGGCGGATCTAGAAAGAAAGTAAAAAATACTCAACCTGCTAAAGTAGGGGATGGAATCCGATGGCTCAGAATTAAA
>NW_021886489.1:0-673 GCF_006229205.1 Suricata suricatta
GCACTGTTTCGTTCATTCCTGTTTCTTTTCGTTATTCCTCTGGTGGTTGTACATGAGTTTGCACATGGGCCCTCTCAAATAGAAACTTTGAAACAGTGAGGACAGGGGACAAGAAGGAAGACCCACCTTGGCCAGAGTCCCCCTTGTGGTCGGAAGCCAGTAGCGAAGACAGAAGCCCCACTCGGTGTTTTGTAGTTAACGGTGCGTTTCATCAGTCACCCCTGAAATTCCTTCACGTTAGGGATGAAGCCAGTTTTTGCCTGTTGGTCGTAACGGGACCAAGAGGAAGCCTGAGGGCACACCTGTCCCTTCCATTTAAACAGCACTCCAGCCAGCTTCTTGGGTCCCACCAGGTGTCAGCTCAGGCCCTGTCGTTTTTCCAAAAAAGCAGTAAATGCATCCTGAGCAAAGACCGGCACCCTGTATTTTCAGCGGGCACCTGCCAAATGTCGTCGGCCCTGTGTTTATTGGGAGTAGTAGCGAAACAGTGTTTTGGGTTACAGCATATTTATCTCACACGCCCTTCCGGAGCCGGAGCTGGGAAGGATCTGGAGAAACAAAAACAGTAGACTTCCCTCCGTTCCACCTTCCAGAATTACTCTAAAAGGAGGGGTGCAGAGTCGACCCAAGGCACCTGGAGCTGAAATCCAGAAACCAGCCTTTGGGGGGCAGC
>NW_021886490.1:0-673 GCF_006229205.1 Suricata suricatta
ACACACACACACACACACACACACACACCACACACAGACAAAAGAAAAGCAGTCAACAGAAACTGTGTCTGAGAAAGCCCAGATGTTCAACTTGCTAGATGGACTCTGGGCCAACTATTATAAATACATCCAAGGAAGTAAAGGAAACTAAAGATGCTTCACCAAATATAAAATATCGGTAAAGAAATAGAAATTATATAAAAAAGAATCAAATAGAACTCTGGAGTTGTAAAGTACAATAACTGAAATGCAAAAATCACTAGATAGACTCAAAATGAGTCAAGATGAACAGGGTGTTAGAGATCTGAGGTAAAATATCAGTATTATCAAAATAGACATAATTGAAGTCTCAGAAAGAGAGAACAGAAAGGGGCAGAAAGGACTATTTTTTTAAATCTTTAAATTAATTAATTATTTTAAAATAATAGTTTATTGTCAAGTTGGTTTCCATATAACACTCAGTGCTTCTCCCCACAAGTGTCCCCCACCATGACCATTACCCCCTTCCCCCCCTCCCTCTGCCCCTTCAGCCCTCGGTTCCTTTTCAGTATTCAATGGTCTCTCAAGTTTTGCATCCCTCTCTCTCCCCAACTCTCTTTCCCCCTTCCCCTCCTCATGGTCTCCTGTTAGATTTCTCCTGTTAGACCTATGAGTGCAAACATATGGTATCTGT
>NW_021886491.1:0-1453 GCF_006229205.1 Suricata suricatta
AGGCAATGTGAATGGTTAATCCTGCTGTCGATAATATTGTATAATAATAATTGGACCACCTGGCCTATGTCACAATTTCCTGTAACTCCCCCTTCCCAAACCCCTAAAAGCCCTACCCTGCCTTTATTCGGAGCTCGCTCTGCGGGGATCCAGTGTGTTGGTGGGGTCTGTGAGCCCGTTCTTATATAAGCCCGTAATAAAACCCTTTGCTTTTGCATGCGTGATGTCAGTCTCCCTGGCGGCCTCTGGTTTTTGGGGGTGATATTAAAATCTGGGCAAAATGAAAGAACTTCTGGCTTCTTGATTACGCTGGTGACCTTTGCAGCAACCACCTAATATGCCTCTGTACGGTTGTATGGCCCCCAGAAGGGTCGTTCGATTTCCAAATTCTTACCAATTTAGATAATTTCTGTCGGAGGCAGGGAAAATGGGATGTGGTGCTATATGTTATGGCTTTTTGGGATCTACGCTCTCACCTTGACCTTTGTTCTTAGCCCGTGACCCACAACCCCTGCCTCCGGGAGCCCCTCTCATCCCCCTCTCCTGTCTCGGATCCCCTAGATGATCTCGCTGCCCCTCCTTCCTATAACCTCATAACCTCCCTATAACTCTGGTGTTGGCTCCTCCTCCTCCTCTGAACCCCACCCTTCCTGCCACATCAGCTCCTCCCACACCACTTTTATCCAGGCTTACCAACAGCCCAGCCGAAAAATGCTCCCGAGGCGGCCATCTTACCTTTCAGGGAAGTGGCGGGTGTGGAGGGGCTAGTTAGAGTTCATTTGCCCTTTCCCTACAAGATCTGTTGACCATAGAAAAGCCCTTGGGCTCATTCTCCTCAGGCCCCTCACAATACATTAAAGAATTCCAATATTTGGCCCTAGTATATGATCTCGTCTGGCATGATATCCATGTAATCCTGACCTCTACCTTAACCTCAGAGGAAAGGAAACGAATCCAGCTGAATCCAGACAGCTGCTCGTGATCACACAGACCAGATTCATATTACCGGTCCCACAATACCTATTGGGACAAAGGCCATATGGGCTACCGACCCTAATTGGAATTACCAGCAACAGGGAACTGGCCACAGGCCACGGGATCAGATGATCCAATGCTTGCTGGCAGGCATGCGAGCAGCCTCAAATAAGTCTGTTAATTTTAATAAGCTCCCAGAAAGTCTCCAAGAGCCCAATGAGATCCTGTAGCATGGTGTAAGGCTGTCCTCTCACTCTAGGTTTTGCCTCCAGTGGCCAGGGGCCTGGTTCCCATGTTCTTTGTCCTGGTTTTGTTGATTGTCTAGAGTCTAGGGACTCATGGGACACCAACAGATGACCCAATAAGTACATTAAGGGAACGCCTGAGGAAAGGGGTGGGGATGGGGGCAGACCATTAATATGAAGAAGTAAAGTTTAAATGTGGAAAGGAGACAAATGCAAAAACTCAGCAAATTTGC
>NW_021886492.1:0-673 GCF_006229205.1 Suricata suricatta
ACTGAGCCATCCAGGAGCCCCTCACAATAGTCTCTTAAACATCCATCACTACACATACTTGCAAATAAATTACATATATGTTTTTATTTTATTTTTAAGAAGTCTGCTTAAGATACTTTGTGAAAGTGCTGTTTCATAGATTCTGAATTCATTTTCTTCATTAATAGGGATGGATAAAATTGTGGTAAAGATAAGTGTTTGTAATCCGAACAACGTGGCTTTAAATCACAGAACAGCAAATTACCATTGTGATTTTTGGCATATTGTTTAATTTTTCCGCTCCCATTCCCTCATCCTACTCTGCTCTGCCATCCTGATTTGCTATGGTAAAAAATGATACAGTGCACGTTAGGTGCCTAACAAGTTGACTGACAGTAAGTGCCCAATAAATAACGGCAGCTGTCGTTATTGCTTTTATAGATGCAGTCGTTGTTGTTGTGATTGTTGTTTTAATATTGCCATAACATAATAACATAATTTTTTCTAATTCCTCATTCGGGCTTAACTGTGAACTGGATTTCAGGCCCAAGCAGTATTAAAAATTACCTATGAAATAGTATGATTAGATTGAATGTCATGTACAGTGTTGCATGATGGATTAATTTCTCATAAGTCACTTCTGCAATCATTTTTTATACTTCAAATAATACCCTGGTTTACATGTTGTGTCTCT
>NW_021886493.1:0-673 GCF_006229205.1 Suricata suricatta
TACCCCGTAACTTTTTAAACTGATGAGCTCATCTTTTATTCCCTTAAGATTGTATTCTTTCTTGGCTTGTAAGTTGCAAAGACTCTGAGTCCAGACTGCGGATGGGTTCATGGATTCAGGGGACAGAAAAAGACCTGTGTGGGGAGGTGAAAAGAAATGAAGGTGATTGTACAGAGTGTGTAGACTGCATTTGCAGTGGGTTGCCACCAACTGCTTTACCATATGATTAGGGTTATTCATTTGGATTTAGCTATTTTAAGGGTAACCAGCAAGAAGAGTCACCAAGCCATGAAACATATTTTAAGTAAAAGAGTAACATGGTTTGATTTACGTTTTAAAATTTCAGTCCCCCCTGATGTGTGTAATACAGATTAGGGAAGAACACTGTGGAAGCAAGGCACCTGGTAGGCCCATGAAGTGATCTTTAGAGGTAGAGCTTTATAATATCAAAGCCTTATCTTTTATTAGATGTAAATAATTTTAGTTACAAAAATATACTTTTGTATATTATTATTATAAAACCAGTCTCTCAAAGTTATTAAGATGAACTGAGGTAAGATATATAAATGTCACAATAAATGAATGAGTTTTTAAATATTGGAGAGGCTGTGTAGGTAGTGTGGGTGGTAGAAAGAGCCCATACTTCAGCAATCAGAAAAACCTGGTTTCTAAG
>NW_021886494.1:0-673 GCF_006229205.1 Suricata suricatta
TAGTGAATTCTTGAAATTGCTGTTACTGAACAGTAGAGCAGAGTGCTACTGTGTGTTCGCTACAATCTTGTCAACAGATTAACAATCAGGTAAGACAAGAAAGTGAATTCTTCACGAATTCATTGGGAAAAGCATTTGTCATCTTGAAAATATGTTCTCCGAGGACATGAAATTTAATGACTATGAATTAACTCTAAATAGTTGGTGACTTCAATACAATTATGGGTCAGTGAATTGGAAGGTACATGTTCAATATGTGGGAAATAAAAGTTAATTTTTCAAAACATAAGGCTACACGATTTCTTTAAATTATTCATACATGTTCTTTTCTTTCTTTTTATAAGTGCTATAAATATCAGGAAATATTACATTCATGTCATACTGATGAAGGATGCCTGACAGTTTTGTGTGTGTGGTTTTTTTTTTATGTAATAGAGACCTAGAGGATCCATCTCATCAAACCAAAAATGGGGAGATGTGTCCTGAAGCTGACATTGTATCACATGGATAATACACAACACATACTGTATATGGAGAGAATACAGTGTGTGTGTGTGAGAGAGAGAATATAGTGTGAGTGTGTGTGTGCGTGTGTGTGTGTGCATGCGTGTCTTTGGGTTGGTTTAGGGTGTGAAAGATAATGTTTACAGAAGAATATTAATTATCAAAAAAA
>NW_021886495.1:0-673 GCF_006229205.1 Suricata suricatta
ATGAGGCCCTTAGCGTGCTTTTCCCAGCTCCCTCACTCTATACAGCATGGGTAGGGAAAGCCAACAGCTGCACTGGGGGACCATGCACTCACTCCTCTCTTTTCCCTCCTCTCTCACACATGCATACCAGCTCCTGGTTGAATCAGCCACAAGATAGAGGTATGGGGAGTAAGGTAGATGTTGGAGAAGGGCAAACAAGGAGTTCCTTCTTAAAGTGTCAATTTAATAAATAACGCATATTTTGTGAGGTACTTGGGTGGTTAGCCAGTTAAACTTCCAACCTGATTTCAGCTCAGGCCATGATCTGGCACTTCTTGGGATTGAGCTTGGAGTTGGACTCCAAGCTTAGGGGATTCTCTTTCCCTCTCTCTCTCTCTCTGCTCCTCACCTGCTTGCACACATGTGCTCTCTCTCAAAATAAATAAATAAACAAACTCAAAACAAAAAAGCATTTTGAGATCATTGTAGATTCTTGTGCATTTGTAAAAACTAATAGGGAGAGACCATGTGCACTCTTTACCAGTCTCCTCCAAGGGTTATGTCTTGTAAAACTATAGGCACTGTCAACCCAAATTACTGACATTGACACAGTCAGGACACAATACTTTGATCGTCACAGGGGTTCTACATGTTGCTTTTTCATAGCCACACTCACTTCTACCCCCAATCCCTT
>NW_021886496.1:0-673 GCF_006229205.1 Suricata suricatta
GCCCCCTGACCTCTGACGTCAGAACGCACCCCATAGCCTCTGGCATCCAAACGGGCCCTCTGACCTCTGGCGTCCAAATGAGTCCCGTGATCTCTGGCGTCAGAACGCAACCCCTGACCTCTGGCATCGGAATGCACCCCGGACCTCAGACCAGGTGCTTACCATGTCATGCCCACAAATGGTGCCCTCGGCCGCAGGCATAAATTTAGTCTCGCATTTCCTTCCAATCCGGTGACACCACAAGGCTTTGCAGATATCCTACCAGGGAGAAAAGGTCATCGGTGTTACAAATGGTCCACAAACCTACAAGAAAATATAACTGGAAAATTTAAGGGGAAAACAACTGATATAAATTAAAAGCTGATATCAACTTAGCAGCAGATGAAAATGGTATAGCCTAGCACACTACTCGTGTGCTAGACTTGGCCGACTTAATTCCATCCTTGAAGCTTTATTTATTTATGTTGTATTTATCACAAATTTTACAAAATTACGGTTTAAAAAAAATTTTTTTAAGTTTACTTATTTTGAGAGAGAAAGAGAAAGGGCATGTTCGAGCAAGGGGAGGGGCAGAGAGAGAGAGAGGAGAGAGCGAACTCCAAGCACAGAACTCAGTGTGCCTTCAGTGCAGAGCCTGACCTGGGGCTCAAATCCACGAACCATGACCTGAGCC
>NW_021886497.1:0-673 GCF_006229205.1 Suricata suricatta
CCAGGCTCCACACTGTCAGTGCAAAGCCCAATGTGAAGCTTGAACCCACGAACCGTTGAGAACATGATCTGACCAAAATCAAGAGTCAGATGCTCAGCTGACTGAGCCACCCAGCTGCCCCAAGACTCGGCTGGTTCTAGTAACTCATCCACACCTGTCGGCCTACCGCACAGGGCCGGGCCTAGAGCTCCCCAGCCAGGGCTCCACAGCAATCACAGGCTGTCTGCTCTCAAACACAGAGTTCTAGGTGTGGGGACCTTGTCTCCTGTTTTAATTAAACTCCTCAGGCTACTGCCACATGAAAACCCCAGCAACTTGCCTTTATAAGGAACTAGACATTTAACTTAAAACCAGCGCAAGCCACATACAATGAAAACAAGTCACATTATCTGCACAAAAAGAAGTTGAGTTTTTTTACATTTGCATCACACATATTTCACACAGCTGATTTTTGGCTACTGAACCGATATTAAAAAACGTTAAGCCTCAGTATGAGGGGGAAGTAAGGAAATGTGAACTGTAACAAGAAGGATGGCATTTTAACCTATCATATTGGGAAGTGTTTTTATCTCTCCCTCTGTTTCCAGAATAGGGGAAATGTTCAGTCTTCACGCAAGGGCGACGGAATGGAAATAGATACAACTTCTCCAGAGAGCAGTTTGGGTGTGCACAA
>NW_021886498.1:0-673 GCF_006229205.1 Suricata suricatta
TTTGGCCAGAGCACTGTGGGTGATGTGCTCTTCTCAGTGCATAACTGGAAGTGCATGGTATCAGTATGTCTGTCCTGACAATGTTAACCCTCATCAATTAGCTAAGGTGGTGTCTGCAGGATTCTCTACTCTACATTACTATCTTTTTCCTTCAAAATTAATAAACCCCTTGGAGAAGATACTTTGAGACTCTAAATATCCTGTTTCTTCTCAAACTTACATTTATTAATTTTAGCATACAGTGTTGGATCTTCCCTGCAAAAATGATTACTATGAAGTTAACCTAATGGTGATTTTGTACTCTTCTCCCTTTTTCTACATTTATTAATTGGAACTCAGAGCTGTAATTTATCTCTCATTTGTTTCTGTAATTATTTGTTTATAGTTAAACAATAGACTCATGGCTATTTATTTTATTCTGTGGGTCAAAATCTCCTACTATCATGATTTATTTTGTTCCTCAAATTATTCCTCTGACCATTCTGCATTTTTTCAACATTTATGTGTTTTTTGTTTGGTTGGTTGGTTTTTTGGTTTTTGAGCATCTCCTTACTCTGTGCCACCACAAGATAGTGCAGGTTCATTTTGTATTTTTCCTGATCGAGATTTGGAATCAAACATTTCTCCAGAGAGCTCTGGAGAATGATATTTAGAAATCAAGATTTTAGAACTA
>NW_021886499.1:0-673 GCF_006229205.1 Suricata suricatta
AGAGAGAGTGTGTGTGTGTGAGCAGGGGAGGGGCAGAGAGAGAGGGAGACACAGAATCCAAAGCAGGTTCCGAGCTGTCAGCACAGAGCTTCATGCAGGGCTTGAACCCATAAGCTGTGACATTGTGTCCTGAGCCGAATCTAGATGCTTAGTTAACTGAGCCACCCAGATGCCCTGAAAAGAATTTCAGTCTTAATAATATTGAGTCTCCCAAACCACGAGGATGGGTTTAGCTCTTCCTGGTTTTTAGATCTTCTTTAGTTTCTTTTAGCAATGTTTTATACATTTCGGGATCTTAAGAACAATTTCATAGTTCTTTTGGTAAATTTATTCATATTTGAAACGTTCTTCATGATGCTATTGTGAATGGACTTTAAATTTTTATTTGCAAATTGCTCACTGATAGTACATTAAGAAAATCAATAATGTTCAAAATATTGATCTTGTATTCTGTGACACTACTAAACTCATTTATTAGGTCTAGTAGGCTTTGAGTGTGGATTCTTTGGGATTGTCTCCATATAGAATTATCATATGCAGATAGACAGTTTTCCTTCTTTACAATCTGAATTCATTCAATCATTTTCTAGCCTTTTGTACCAACTGAGCCAACCTTGTACAATTTTGGCAGAAGAGGAAAGAACAGACATATTTACCTTATTTTCAGTCTTAA
>NW_021886500.1:0-673 GCF_006229205.1 Suricata suricatta
TGAGGTGGAGTACCATAGGCAGTGGTTGTGATTTCACAAGCTGGGCAGCACCGCTCAGCCCCAGCCAGGCACCTCCCTGGAGCCCTGAGGCCTTGCGTTGCTAGATTTCGTTTTTCTTTTCAAGAGATGCTGAGAAGTCACATTTTTATGTGAATTACTTTAATTTTGGAGGATCCCAACTGACTTTCTTTTTTAAGAAAAATAAAGTGCTAATCAAAAAAGATCAGTAGATGAAATGAAGTCAGGGTTTCCCCAGTCCTAGAATTTGGAGAAATTTCTGGTGCGTCGATGTCATCTGTCTCAGCATCACCTTAACTCATAGGGCATCATGAGGAAAGCCTCCGTGCATCAGAAGGCCAGACTTCCAACCACTGGAACTGCTTGGATATGGGTAGGACCTTGAAAGTGAGCACAAGTTGGGAGTTAGCTCAAAGCCTGAGAACTGGATGCTGAAGAGGAGATAGGTCCTCACCCAGAGGAGCTTTATGTTAATACAGCAGAGAAGGATAGCAACAGGGGAAGTGGGGAGGAAGAGGGGGAAAGGCAAGGAACAGGAACGGCAGGTCCCCCTCTCCTATTGCAACGCCATGTGGAGTCATAGCCCAGTGTCCAATCTCCACACTGCTCACGCTCATACTGACTGCACATGTCTTTGGTTATCCAAATCCAGTTA
>NW_021886501.1:0-673 GCF_006229205.1 Suricata suricatta
AAACAAACAAACAAACAAACAAACAAAAACTATAAAGCATTTCAGGCCATTCCAAAAAGGATCCATGATCTGATCTAAAATAATTTTTTTAATGTTTTATTTATTTTTGATACAGAGAGAGACAGAGCATGAGAGGGGGAGGGGCAGAGAGAGGAGGAGACACAGAACTGGAAGCAGGCTCCCGGCTCTGAGCTGGCTGTTAGCACAGAGCCTGATGCGGGGGCTCGAACCCACGAACGTGAGATCTGACCTGAGCTGAAGTCGGAGGCTTAACCGACTGAGCCACCCAGGTGCCCCACCATGATCTGATCTAAAGCCACACCAGGAGCCTCTTCACTGGACCAAAATTGGTTTCTTTACCTAAAGCACCAAGAGGTTTCTCCGTGCTCCATTTATCTTTCATTGAAGCAAGAGCTCCCATCCAGTGTTGATGATCCATCCAGTTGGTGCAACATGATTATAAAAGTGCCTCTTGTGATGGAGCACCTTAATGTGTCCTCTCCATAGAAGCCATCATCTCTGTTTACCCCTTAGTTGTTCTAGTTGGTCCGAGGGTTGTGGGTTATCGTTAAGCTGATTAACAATGTCCCCCTTAGTTGTCCTATATAATTTCTAAATCTTCTCTTCTGGTTGGGAATTATTGTGACATTACCATTCATTCATTTATTCTTTA
>NW_021886502.1:0-1453 GCF_006229205.1 Suricata suricatta
CAGGGGAGGGTCAGAGAGAGAGGGAGATACAGAATTTGAAGCAGGCTCCAGGCTCTGAGCTATCAGCACAAAGCCTGACTCAGGGCTTAAACCCATGAACCATGAGATCATAACCTGAGCCAAAGCCAGATGCTTAACCGACTGAGCCACCCAGGCGCCCCTTAGTGGATGTGTTTTGAACGTTGAATACTTGAATCCATTTGCTTGTCCCCTTCTTCCCATAAGGTCTGAGAATCCCACTACTCCCCTGACAGGAGCTCTCCTGGATGAGATGAGTTGATTGGGCCGTGCTGGTTCAAATTTCTCTTTTCACCTGTGAGTTATGATGGGTCCATTTTGTGTCACTTCGTTCATGTCTTGACATCGATCCTACTGCGAATTCGCTGAGCTTGCTACATTTCTCTCTTCTTTCCACATTTAAACTTTCATTCTTCAAATTAATGGCCTGCCCCCATCCCCACCCCTTTTCTCAGGGGTTCCCTTAATGTGCTTATTGGGTCATCTGTTGGTGTCCCATGAGTCCCTAGACTCTGTCCTTTGATTCTGAGTAGATCATTGAACACAAGGATACGTTAGGTGGTCTGATTCTTTCTTCTTGATCAAGTCTGTTGTTGACCCCTTCATGTATTTTTAAATTCACTAATTGTAATCTTTGTCTCCCTTTTTCTTGTTCATTGTTGGTTACACGTTCTGTTTCCTTGGGTTTCCATTTAGGTCATGAATAGAGTTTTCCTGCGATCATTTAGTTAACTATCTATTTTTCTTCATCCTCCATGAGCATCTTTAGGATAGTCCTTAATTCTTTTTCAGGCAGTTAATAGTACTTAAATAATTTAGGGCCAGGTAGAGATGTCTTTTGTTCCTCTAATTAGAACACGATTTCATATTTCCCTGTATCCCTTTAGATCATTAGCCAATATTTGGGAATTAGAAAGCAAACAGACAAACCCCCCCCCCACATACAATCAAACCAAACAAAACAAATATATGAAAATAATGGCCTCTGGGCCGGATTATGGGCTTGGTCTATACAGAGGGGCACAAATGATAGTCATTCTAGGGACAGTGACACATGTTTTGGGCTTTTGTCATGTCTGAATCTGTAAGTGCCAACTTTAAAAAATGTAGTTACTTTTTAGGGCCCGTGATACCTTCTTCTCTCTGTTTGTCCTCAGCTCTGCAGTGCTTCTGTTGTTGGACGAAATGCTCACCTTTTGTCAGAGCAGCCACCACAGTGTTTCCCAAGGACGCTCTCATTGCTTCTGCTTTCCCTGTCATGCAGGACAGAAGCAAGCCCTTCAGGGCCACAAGGAAAGCAGGTCGTTAACATCCATTTGTTTCTCTCCTCAACACAGAGAAGACTTTTCTCACAGTGTTGCCCTGGAGTGTCAGGGAGTGTGAGCAGTTGCTGTAGGCAAGTGTCCTAAACATTCTTTGCCTTTTCCATGTGGCC
>NW_021886503.1:0-673 GCF_006229205.1 Suricata suricatta
GCTACACTGTGAGCATAACCAAATGAATCACTGTGTTGAATCACTATGTTGATCATCTGAAACTAACGTAATATTATGTGTCAACCACACTCAATTAATAAAAAAAGGAAAAAAAACTGCTAAAACCACTCTCAATCACTTTATATCCTCTCACTATAATTATTTTCTACAGAGCTTCATCACTGTCTACTCATTTATTTTTGTTTCTCTTATTAGATGGCAAGCTTCATGAGAAGAGAGACTTCGCTCTCTTGTTCACTGTTTGTATTTATCATCTAGAACAGTGTTTCAGAGATAGTAGACACTTAACATATAACAAACATGCATTGATTGTCATTAAATGGATCCATGATTTCACATATATCTATTTTATATTAGGGGGTAGCATACTTAAATGTGAGCTGTTTTATTTTAAAGTATTAGTTTGTTTATAAAGAGCTTTTGCTTCCTGTATTAGTTTGTTTATAAAGAGCTTTTGCTTCCTGTCTTGAAACTTTTCTAAAAATAATTAATTTTCCAGAATATAGGGAAACAGTTATTACTTGCCTCTGTGGTATCAGATAATGTGATGACATTGCAATTCTTCCTAAGTGATGGCAATCAATAGTGGGAAAGGAATAGTGGGTTCTAGATGTACTTAGAATCAGAATAACTCTATCCTGGGTGTATATGA
>NW_021886504.1:0-673 GCF_006229205.1 Suricata suricatta
GCCCCGCGGCCTCGCGCAGGTCCTCCCCCTACTCTAGGCCCCTCCCCACCCCCAACCCCCCCAGCCCTCCCCTCCACCAGCCAGGACATTGCGCGGAGGACCCAGCTCTCCGGCGGTGGAAACTGAGATGGAAACGTTGATTATTTTGGGGGGCTTAATAGGAGAAGAACAACCAGCCGACAGATTGGTTTTCAAGTTATTTTCAGACGGAGTTTTCACTCGGTGTTGAGTGTGGCCTGCTTGGTGCGGGTGAGCCAGGATCCTGGCCCCTCTGGAGGGCTCCTGGCAGGGAGGCAGCTGCCCCCTTGTGTACAAGAAAGTCATTGCCCTTAAAGGAAGCAATCAGGAAGGCCCTCCGGAAGATGTGGGGGCTTCCCTGAAGGAAATATTCTCCAAGGCATTCCCCGTTTTTCTAGACCAGCTCAGAGCGGCCCTCGGCCGGTGAGTGTGAGCTGCGGGTGGATGTGACACTGCTTAATCCTTCCTAGGGTGGGAGTTGCTGGCATTGTGAGCAAACTTCCTTCCCGGGCCTGGCAGGGGCGGAGGGCCGGTCCCTCCGGCTCCTTCCACCTGGGTCCCCGGCCTTTGATGGGATGACCGTGCGCTGCCCGGATCCCTTTCACCTAATAGGCTCTGACCTGTGGCCTCCGGCGGGGTCAGCTCAATAACACCC
>NW_021886505.1:0-673 GCF_006229205.1 Suricata suricatta
GATGTATTTCACCTGTTTCTTGCAGTCTGGGAAGCAGTCTTGGGTCTCCTGGCTATTGTGTGACGCACTCCTACAAAGCCTGTGGGGGTAGGGTGTAGAAGGAGACACGGAAAAAGAGCAGCAGAAACTCGTTTGGGGCTTGCTTGAAGCAAGCCCAGACTTATCTCCACATCGAGTACCTGCGCGCAGCTCTTAGTGGGACCAACAGAGTCCGAGGAAAACAGGAACTAGTGAATCAGACAGATTGTCAGGCCCCTGACTCTATAGGTTGAAGCCAGCTTTCTGTCTCAGGTTAGGGGTTGAGCACTGTCTTAGGTGAGATCACAGCCCTGAGTCCTAGGAATCCAGTTCCAAAGCGAACCTGGGAAGAAATGTTCAGTGCTGGAGGGCTTGTGTGTTCTTCTGTCCTAAAAACGTGTTGGGGTGGTGGTGGTGGTGGAGAGATTCCGTGTTTACCGAAGCAGTTGGCCAGTCTCAAGAAACTGGTATGACTTTTGTTGCCTTAGATCTTGCATTTCCGTCTTGAGAATCCATATCTGGTAAGGACTAGTGATGTCGGAGTGCCTACTGTGTGTGCAAGGGTTTGTGATAAGCCCTTTATGGATTAACTCCAATTGTTCATCAAGACCTGAGGGGTAGGTAAAATGATCCCCATTTTACGAAGAAGGGACTT
>NW_021886506.1:0-673 GCF_006229205.1 Suricata suricatta
TGATGCTGGCTCTACAAGCCACATTTCTGCTTCTGCTACCTTGTTCCTTGTTAGGATGTGCCAGTGGGGGTGCTGGGTGGAGACAGGGGGGCTGGAAGAGGACAAGGGGACCTCTTGGGGCAAGTGGGTGGCTCAGTCAGTGTAGCATCTGACTTCGGCTCAGGTCATGATCTCACCATTCAGGAGTTCAAGCCCCGCGTCAGGCTCTGTGCTGACAGCTCAGAGCCTGGAATCTGCTTCAGATTCTGTGTGTGTGTCTCTCTCTCTGCCCCTCCCCAACTTGCACTCACTCTCTAACCCTTTCTCAAAAACTAAATAAACATTAAGAAAAGGGGGGGGCTTCTTGATCTTCCAGACAGTTGCTCCCTCTTCTTCCCATCAGTGGCACTTCGTTCCAAGGGCATCAGTTAACTCTGGTCTGCAATTTGCCCCACCACCCCAAGAACCAGCTCATTGTACCCCTCAGAGGCACCAGCACCAACTGGGCAGCATCCTTTCTTCAAAGGATTAAGTTTCAGCTCCTTCTCCATCTCCTAAGTCCCGTCATTTCAACCTCTCCCCTTTGTTCCTCCATCCGTAGAGGAAGCTGCTTCTTGTGGAGTTTGCCTCTGTGAAACTTCTGTGCTCTCCTTTTGCCTCTTCAGTTCTTCAGTACATGGTTGACATGGATGTT
>NW_021886507.1:0-673 GCF_006229205.1 Suricata suricatta
TCGTCTGCAAAATGGAGCTATCTCATAGGGCTCTTTTGATAATTAAGTAAAACCTGATAAGGCATTTATCACGTTGCCTAACAGAGCCCATGCTCACATATCGCCCTTCGCTGCGTTTTTTAATTTGGAATTCATTTGCTGACATGCATTACCTTCCCAAGGGCAGACCGATTAGCCTGCCCACTCAAACTGTAAACTCTGAAAGGCAAAAGTACATCTAACATAACTTTTGATCACTGTAAAGACATTAAAATTTTTGCTGACTTAATAGATATTAACCAGTCATTCCCAAAAAATTTTAGGCCATGGGCTGTTTCTGCAAAACCAAACATTCCATAGAATAGTTAATTTAGAATATCTGTTTATTTCTGCCAAGAAATCACCACAATTACACATATTCTAAGAAAATAATTCAAAAGAATATATATATATATACATATATTTATAGGAACATTACACAATACTTAAAATGTGAAAGCATACAATTATAGGAGAATAAATTAAGTTGACATAAAATTATTAGAACTTTTGCTGTAATTACGGGGTACCTGGCTGGCTTATTTGGTAGAACACATGACTCTTGATCTCACGGTCATGAGTTCAGCCCCACATTGGGTGTAGAGATTACTTTAAAAATAAATAGGCTCGGGGCGCCTGGGTGGCTCAGTCGGTT
>NW_021886508.1:0-673 GCF_006229205.1 Suricata suricatta
GGCTATGAAACAGACTGTTAAAGGCCAATTTAAAGTTGTCACTCAAACCTTCTGACTCTACCTACTCCCCTTCTCCTTCTGGTGACTTGCAGCCCCTAAGACTGAAACTTCTGTTTCCTGGGAGGGGGTAGGGGAGTGGATAACCTAGTCTGGTGCTGACTTAGTGGAGCCTTTGCTTATCTCTGCACTTCTCTAAAGCTGAACACACACCAGAGACATTGACAAACCTGACGGGCAATGAACTTGGAACCACCAAGCTCAAGTCTCTTGTGAGCCAAATCATTATTTAATCAAGTTGTAGGATGTGGGAGAAAAGAGCAAAACCACTTAAATATGGACGATAATAGTCCCTGACTTCACCTCTACTTGTGAGAAGTAATTATTCTTCTTAGTGACACATACAGTAAGTCAGAAGATTGCCATTTACTGCTCTTGCTTTTAGTGTATTCCTCATCATTATATATGGCATCCCATCTATCAGCAAAACCTTAGATTTCATTGACATATAGGTTATAAATTCATCGTGGAAAAAAATAAGACTACTTTTCTGGCATGGGCATATAATATGTGAGTATATGCAACTTAATTCAGTCTTAATTTAACTATAATATGCAGTATCTCATAACTTATTTGTGTTTTCATCTTATCTACATGTTTCTAATGTCCAAAAAGT
>NW_021886509.1:0-673 GCF_006229205.1 Suricata suricatta
TGATATACTTGTAGAGAAGACAAGAGACAATATATATTGAATTAGATTAGATAATGTGTGAAGTGCTTTCATACATATAACCTCAAAGTAATTCTAAAATCTTGATGTCATTATCTCCATTATATAGATAATAAATTAGAAATCAGAAAGTAAGATTTATTGGGTTTTTTTTAATTTTTTAACATTTCTTTATTTTTGAGAGAGAGAGACACAGAGCATGATCAGGGATGGTCTGGGAACGAGAGAGACACAGAATCAGAAGCAGGGTCTAGGCTCAGAACTGTCAGCACACAGCCTGACATGGGGCCTCAAACCCATGAACTGTAAGGTCATGACCTGAACTGAAGTCAGCCACTTAACCAACTGAGCCACCAGACACCTTAGAAAATAAGTTTTCTAAGATAAAATGGTAGTAAGTGGTAGAAATAGAAATACAATCTATATCTGAACATATAAATTCAACTCTTTAAAGATGCTTTCATGAAGACCTGAGAACCAAGCACAGAACAAAGAATAATAGTCACCATATTTTGGAGGTTATAGATAAGTGTACATGATACACTCACTCTTCATTTGTTTGTCCTGGTTTTGAATTCACAAACTAGTGAAATTCTGACCTAGATGTGTTAGCTCTTTAAATTATACACTTAAGAATTCTTATTATTGTAAGTGT
>NW_021886510.1:0-673 GCF_006229205.1 Suricata suricatta
GGCTGACTTTTGTGTCACAAGAACAGAATTGAGTAACCAAGTAATTACAACAGGGGCCATATGTCCTGCAAAGCCTAAAATATTTACTATCTGGCTCTTTGAGAATAAATTTGCAGCACTTGAGGATGAAAGGCTGGGTAGAGTCAAACAAAGTACCTAACAAAAACAAAACCAGGAGGAGACAGTGAAAAGGTTTAATCCAAAGAACCAGACCAGAGAGAGAGCTCCTGTCTTGGTGTTGGGTCCGGGGCTGGGCAAGGGGAGTGCGTGCCGACCGCACCGACCAGGTGAGGGCTGTGGAACTCTGGCCAGACTGGGAGTTACTAGGCTCTCGTGATAAACCCATGAATCCAGGGATTGGTGTATCAACAGATAGACTTACCCATGTGGACATGGCCAAGATCAACAGACTTTAGTCACAAAACATGGTGCCCAGAAACTCACCAGAACTGACTTCCCAAAAGCCACCCTGCCCTTCTTTGCAATCAAAACTTCAATTTTGTTCAGAGCTTTACTCCTAGGGCTGAATCCTGATTTGTCTGGGCCAGTTAAATAGTCATGTTCCCTTTTGGCTGATCTTTACCTTCCCAGACTGCCTTGTAGCTAGAAGTAGTCACATAATGAATCCTGGGCAATAAGACATCTCAGAAAATCAGCTCAGGACTTCTGGGAA
>NW_021886511.1:0-673 GCF_006229205.1 Suricata suricatta
CCATTTTATAGGTACCCCTTGACCGCCAGCTGGCCACTGCAGGGATTGGGCCAGGCCAGCCCCAGGGGCTAACAAGCAAGCCGTACTCACATATCCGTCAATTCCCTTTTTTCCCTAAAGAAGGAAGGAGTGCAGAAAGGGCGCCAAGAGGAAGACATGGTGCCCCTCAGGTCCCAGCTGAAGCCTGGACGCCTGAGGCCAGCCTCCCCCAGCCCCAGTTGAAGCCCAGGCCCCGTACTAGACGCTCTCATACTCTGTGTGTTTCCCTGCATAGACCTTCTCCCATGTGCCAGTCACGACATCCATTCCTTAATCCACCCCCCTATTAGACTGTGCTCCTAAAAGACACACTGTGTGTCATTGCCCCCCCCACCCCCACCGCACACGTGGCAGAGTGTGGGTACTCAGTCAGTACTTGGTGATCGAATGAGTGTGCACCGACTATGAACTGGAAGAGAACTAACTAAGCACTGTGCTAAGCACCTTACACACACTTCCTCACGTGGTTTTCCTAACACGCCTCGGAGACTAGGTATTAAGCCACACAAGGACCCGAGACCCGGAAATTTACTCACTTGCCCAAAGCTGCCGAGAGGGTCACAGAGTTACACAACTCCAGGGGGCGCCATTCACACAGAACTCGGTGCGCCTGGTCCGTGTCGGGGAGGGGTGC
>NW_021886512.1:0-673 GCF_006229205.1 Suricata suricatta
CATCTAGTTACAGCTGTTTGGAGATTCTGAGAGCTAACATCAGGGGACAAAACTCCATGGGAATCTACTGTTCTGAGGTCAGTGGCACCTGCAGTCTTTGTGCTGTCAGGATCTACAATGCTGTCTACTCTTGCCTGGAGTCTCTCAAGTCTGAAAGGGTGGTGGGAAGGCTCTTTTCTCTTTTCTGGTGTTTGCCTTGGTCCTCACTCAGAGTCTTCATGCTGGTTCTTCTCATGACCTGGAGGCCTATTCTCTCAGGCTAAGGCTATTAATTTTTTTTTTTTTTTTTAGTTTCTTTTTGATATAGAGACAGAGCAGGAGCACGGGAGGGCATATAGAGAGGGAGAGAGAGAATCCAAAGCAGGCTCAAGGCTCTAAGCTGTCAGGACACAGCCTGACGCGGGGCTCAGACCCACCAACCATGAGATTATAACCAGAGCCTAAGTCGACGTTTAACCAACAGAGCCACCTAGGTGCCCCACAAAGGCTTTTAATTCCCTAAGACCATCTAGGAGGATGTGAGGGTTGCTTCACATGGCAAACCTCTGTATGTCCCCATGACTAACAGTGGCAGAGGTATTTTGAGGTGTCTCTCTTTTATGGTTTGGGTGGTTGCCCTCTTTTCATAGGGTTCCATGTACGACTCTTGGACTGGACTGGAATTTCTCCCTTT
>NW_021886513.1:0-1453 GCF_006229205.1 Suricata suricatta
GGGGGGGGGGGGGGGGGGGGGCGTTGATTTTGGTTTTTGGGTGGCTTTCTTGCTACCATTTGTATTTGGTTTTTTTCTTTTATAGTTTATTGTCAAGTTGGTTTCCATATAACACCCAGTGCTCATCCCCACAAGTGTCCTTCTTCATGCCCATCACCCCTATTCCCCTCGCCCCCCATCCCCATCAGCCCTCAGTTTGTTCTCAGTTTTTAAGAGTCTCTTATGGTTTGCTTCCCTCCTTTTTGTTAGCTATTTTTTCCCTTCCCCTTCCCCATGGTCCTCTGTTGTTTCTCCTGTTCCACATATTAGTGAAAAGATATGGTATCTGTCCTTCTTTGCCTGACTTATTTCACTTAGCATAACAACCTCCAGTTCCATACACATTGCTACAAATGGCCAGATTTGATTCTTTCTCATTGCCATGTAGTATTCCATTGTATATATAAACCACATCTTCTTTATCCATTCATCAGTTGATGGTCATTTAGGCTCTTTCCGTGATTTGGCTATTGTTGAAAGTGCTGCTATGAATATTGGGGCACATGTGCCCTTATGCATCAGCACTTCTTTATCCCTTGGGCAAATTCCTAGCAGTGCTATTGCTGAGTCATAGGGGAGTTCTATCGATAGTTTTTTGAGGAACCTCCACACTGTTTTCCAGAGCAGCTGCACCAGTTTACATTCCCACCAACAGTGTAGGAGGGTGCCATTTCTCCACATCCTCACCAGCATCTATAGTATCCTGATTTGTTTATTTTATCACTCTGACCTGTGTGAGGTGGTATCTCAGTGTAGTTTTGATTTGTATTTCTCCGATGTTGAGTGATGCTGAGCATTATTTCATGTGTCTGTGGGCCATCTAGAGGTCCTCTTTGGTGAAATGTCTGTTCATGTCTTCTGCCCATTTTTTCACTGGATTATTTGTTTTTTGGGTGTGGAGTTTGGTAAATTCCTTATAGATTTTGGATACTAACCCTTTATCTGATATGTCATTCACAACCATCTTTTTTTCATTCTGTCAGTTGCCTATTAGTTTTGTTGATTGCTTCCTTTGCAGTGCAGAAAGTTTTTATCTTGAAGACGTCCCACTAGTTCAAATTTGCCTTGATTCCTTTGCCTTTAGAGATGTGTCAATTAAGAAATTGCTGCTGTTGAGGTCAAGGAGGTTGTTTCCTGCTTTCTCCTTTAGGGTTTTGATGGTTTCTTGTCTCACATTCAGGTCCTTCATCCATTTTGAGTTTATTTTTGTGTATGATGTAAGAAAATGGTCTAGTTTCATTCTTTTGCATGTTGCTGTCCAGTTCTCCCAGCACCACTTGTTAAAGAAGCTGTCTTTTTTCCATTGGATACTCTTTCCTGCTTTGTCAAAGATTAATTGACCATACATTTGTGGGTCCGATTTGGGTTCTCTATTTTATTCCATTGGCCTATATGTCTGTTTTTGTGCCAATAC
>NW_021886514.1:0-673 GCF_006229205.1 Suricata suricatta
TTAGAAAGTACTACAGTATTCCCTTTCTCCCCAGAGCTCATTATTTTCTTTTTTTATGTATTTGATTTTATATCTACTCCTTTCTAATTCAATCCTAAAGTCTCTGCCCATTGCCTGAACCTTCTCTTTAAAAGTTCATTCTGTTGTTTTCCTGCTAGACCTATGAGTGCAAACATATGGAGAACCAGGGGGAGCGGAGGAGGGAGAGAGAGTTGGGGAGAGAGAGAGAGATGCAAAACTTGAGAGACTATTGAATGCTGAGAATGAACTGAGGGTTGAAGGGGAAGGGGGAGGGGGGAAAAGTGCTGGTGGTGATGGTGGAGGGCACTTAAGGGGAAGAGCACTGGGTGTTGTATGGAAAACAATTTGACAATAAAATATTATGGAAAAAAAAAGTTCATTCTGATCAGGTATGTGTATCAATCTCATCATCTGGGGGAACTATCTCCTGGAACGGTCTGAGGTGTCCCAACCAACGCTGTTGCCAGCTGTCCATGTTGCTCACTGTCACATTGAGGGGTCCCTTCATTATCATCCTGGGATTGCACAGGAGTGCTCTCTTGAGTCTCCTGTTCCCACGTAGTGTTGGTTCCTTATTGTGGCTGTGACGAATTACCATCAACTTAGTGTCTAAAAACAACAGAAATGTATTTCTTTTTTTTAAAGCTTTGGA
>NW_021886515.1:0-673 GCF_006229205.1 Suricata suricatta
TCTCCCCCTCCAGGATGTCTACAAAATTGGCGGTATTGGTACCATCCCTGTGGGTCGAGTGGAGACTGGTGTTCTCAAACCTGGCATGGTGGTCACTTTTGCTCCAGTCAACGTTACAACTGAAGTAAAATCTGTTGAAATGCACCATGAAGCTTTGAGTGAGGCTCTTCTTGGGGACAGTTTGGGCTTCAACGTCAAGAACGTATCTGTCAAAGATGTTCGTGGAGCCAATGTGGCTGGTGATAGCAAAAATGACCCACCGATGGAAGGAGCTGGCTTCACAGCTCAGGTGATTATCCTGAACCATCCAGGCCAAATCAGTGCCTGCTATGCACCTGTGCTGGACTGTCACCCCCGCCCACATGGCCTGCAAGTTCGCTGAGCTGAAGGAGATTGACCGTCGTTCTGGGAAAAAGCTGGAAGATGGTTCCAAGTTCCTGAAATCTGGTGACGCTGCCATTGTTGATATGGTTCCTGGCAAGCCCATGTGTGTTGAGAGCTTCTCTGACTATCCTCCTCTGGGTCGCTTTGCTGTTCGTGACATGAGACAGACGGTTGCTGTGGGTGTCATCAAAGCAGTGGACAAGAAGGCAGCTGGAGCTGGCAAGGTCACCAAGTCTGCCCAGAAAGCTCAGAAGGCTAAATGAGTATTATCCCCAATACTTGCCACCCC
>NW_021886516.1:0-672 GCF_006229205.1 Suricata suricatta
AAAGTGCCTCTTTCTAAACGGTATACTTTCAAATTAAGAATATTTTAGGTTTTCACTGAAATTTTAACACTACCAAAAAATTTTCAAAATGTGTTTTATATTCCTAATCACACAGCAAACTAGTGAAAAGTATTATAGTTAAGTAAAATGTTTATATGGGCACTAAAGAAACGCATTAATTCATCTTTAAAAACTGACAGAAACATATATTTCAGAAGCTAAAATTTGTTTTTTAAAATCTGAAACAAGTAATTACATATAAGAAAACATGTTTTAAATGTGTCAATTACAGTTGACCCTTAAACTCTGTTGGTTTAAACCTTGTGGATCCACTCATACACAGATTTTTTAGTCTCTTTTTTAACAGTTTTGTTTTGTTTTTTTTTTTTGAGACAGAGAGAGACAGAACATGAGTGGGAGGGGGAGAGAGGGAGACACAGAATCCAAAGCAGGCTCCAGGCTCTGAGCTAGCGGTCAGCACAGAGCCCGACGCTGGGCTCGAACCCACCAATGTGAGTTCAAGACCTGAGCTGAAGTCGGAGGCTTAACCGACTGAGCCACCCAGGCGCCCCCAGATTTTTTAATAAATCCAGTACAGAATTGTAAATGTATTTTCTCTTACTGATGATTTTTAACTACACTTTCTTTTCTCTAGCTTCTTTAAGAATCAGT
>NW_021886517.1:0-672 GCF_006229205.1 Suricata suricatta
ACATCTTCTTGATCCACTCATCAGGTGATGGACATTTAAGCTCTTTCCATGTTTTGGCTATTGTTGACAGTGCTGCTATGAACATTGGGGTACATGTGCTCCTATGCATCAGCACTTCTGTATTCCTTGGGTAAATCCCTAGCAGTGCTATTGCGGGGTCATAAGGGCGTTCTATGGAAAGTTTTTTGAGGAACCTCCACACTGTTTTCCAGAGCGGCTGCACCAGTTTACATTCCCACCAACAGTGTAGGAGAGTGCCCGTCTCTCCACACCCTCGCCAGCATCTATAGTCCCTTGATTTTTTCATTTTAGCCACTCTGACTGGCGTGAGGTGGTATCTCAGTGTGGTTTTGATTTTGTGTTTCCCTGATGATGAGTGATGTTGAGCATCATTTCACGTGCCTGGAGGCCATCTGGATGTCCTCTTTGGAGAAGTGTCTGTTCATGTCTTCTGCCCATTTCTTCACTGGGTTTTTGTTTTTTGGGTGTGGAGTTTGGTGAGTTCCTTGTAGATTTTGGATACTAGCCCTTTATCTGATATGACATATATATTTTTAAAATCAGGTTTATGTTTGTTTGTGAAGCATTACATCTTTGTCTAAATTTGGGACTAATTTATACAACAGGAAATTATCTTTTACTTAAAATTCAAAAGAACATCTTATTAATACA
>NW_021886518.1:0-672 GCF_006229205.1 Suricata suricatta
AGCTGGAAGCTGCCAGATTTCTTATCAGCTTGCCTTGGGAGATCTAAAATATCACTTTTGCTCACTCTAATAGTCTTCATTTATCACTGCAGTGAATATAAATATTAAAAAATTTTGTTTATTTTTGAGAGAGAGAGAGATACAGAGAGAGGCAGAGTGGAAGCAAGGGTGGGGCAGAGAGAGAGGGAGACAAAGAATCTGAGCTGTCAGCACAGAGCCGGAAAGACCGTGATCTCTAGAACCAGGAGGTCATGACCTGATCATAAGTTAGATGTTCAACCGACTGATCCACCCAGGCACCTCAGGAATAGAAAATACTTTGAGATCATGTTTAATTTAGCACATTTGTTTTGAGAAACACAGTCCTCCGTCCTCTCACATGTTGTGAAATGAGGTTGGATTGTGATATAGGTGTGTGTATGGATTGACCTTCTTTGCATCCATGTCACATTGCTGTCATTGAATGTGTCTTGGACTGTACCATTAGGGAAAGTTGGAAGAGAAAGCTCTTATATATTATTAGGCATGCTCCATGAAGTTAGTTCTAAAGGGCTTTTAGCTATTACTCAGTGGCTGTTCTGTGGCTGCCAAGGGGAAAGTTCCTTTGTGGTTTTGGAAAGAGGAACAGTCATGGTTCTTTCACAATTCTTTTTTTTTTTTTTTTTTTTTTTA
>NW_021886519.1:0-672 GCF_006229205.1 Suricata suricatta
CTTTCAGATAATTCACAAATTAAAAACGAAAGGCATAATAAGACACGTTTTCCTGACCCTTCAATATTAAATTTTGCATCCCAAATATGACAAATACTTGGCTAGCACTTTATACTTTTAGGGAATTATATAAGTGATACAACACGTTATTTCCATGACAAGGATTCAAATTTCATCATGAAATTTTCTTCAATTTCAAAAGCTTGGCTTTCTTTTTCAAAAATATTTGTAAGTGCATATTGATGAAGTGTTTTACTCTGTCAGTGTTCCATGGCACTTAAACTCCTAACACTCTCCTAGGAAGGATTTATCCTAATTTTTAAAAATGAGTTCTATAGTTTCCTCTAGGTTCGGAAAATATTGTTTTATACCCATAAACATAGAACCTGGTCTTTGCCCTTTTATTAGTAACATTATGACTTTCCAATGCCCATCACCTTTAAAAATACACTTGGGTTTACAAAATATCAGATGGGCTTTGCCCACCGACGTGGTTTACCACAACCAGGACAACCACATCCGTATGGAGAATTGTGGTGGCAAATTCTGGGCCAGCCACCAGATTCATACAATGAAGTTTAATTAATAAATCAGGCTTCCTAAGCCTGATTCTTAATACTAAGTACATGAACCATATGTTTATAATATATGAATAATGAAAAGACATTAATT
>NW_021886520.1:0-672 GCF_006229205.1 Suricata suricatta
ACGGCTTCGGCTCAGGTCATGATCTCATGGTTCATGGGTTCAAGCCCCGAATTGGGCTCTGTGCTGACAGCTAGCTCAGAGCCTGGAGCCTGCTTCAGAATCTGTATCTCCCTTTCTCTCTGACCCTCCCCTGCTTGAGCTGTCTCTCTGTGTCTCTCAAAAATAAATAAAAAACATTAAAAAATAAAATAAAATAAAACAAAACAAAATAAAATAAAATAAAATAAATGTTAGCCTTATCCAAAAACACCCTCACTAAAACACCCAGAATAATATTTGACGTCATATCTGAGCACCATGGTTAGCCAAGTTGACACATTAAATAACCATCACGGGGCCCATACCCTTATGGGCCTCAAAGTCCCATAGATGACACTAAAGCACAAACAACTTAAGTTCAGACTGTGAAAATGGTATGAAAGAAATAAGCAGGTTGCTGAATAAAGTGGACGGTAGAGGGGAAAAGTCTCTTGGAGGTGAATAATAGGAAGGAGCCAGTCACGAGAACTATAAAGTGACAATCACTACAGGCAGAAGAAATGAGTTTCAAAAACACATGTGCTGCAGAAAACTGGGTAGGTTTGAGAAAATGCTAGAAGGCTAGAGGGCCTGGTACACAGAAGGCATTGGAGAGAAGGGCAGGAGATGAAATTAGAGGCAGGCAGGGGCCAG
>NW_021886521.1:0-672 GCF_006229205.1 Suricata suricatta
AGAAGTCATCCAAGCAGTACGTTACGTCTACTGTAGGAATAACATAGGAGGCAAGAAATGAGCAGTATAGCAGTCAAAGCTGCCGCATACCCTCACCTTTATCAGGCCTTTCTCTCCTTATTCCTTTAACTGATCATGGATGGTTGCCTACAGTTCACATCATTAGCTATTAATGACTTCGTTAAAATTTCCTGTTGCTCAATCCACACGTCCTTCTAAAGATCCATTTTAAGCTCCTATTAAAGACCATGCAGGAAAAAGATCGACTATTTATGGAACAACCTTGAACATATTTTCTGGCAGGCCTCTGCAGAGGCAAGCATTGCATCCGCAGTGGTTCTACGCTTTCAGTGCTTAATCTCACTAACTAGTCCAGACGATAACTCCTCAACACGCAATTGATAAGTGCACCTGGAGAAAGGCAAACCTACTCATTTGATGGGAAAACAGAAAGAATTGAGATAGTAGTCTTTTCCTCTTAAACAATGAAACAATATTTAAAGGGTATAATTAACATAGTTGCCACAGGGCAGCATATTATTCACATAATTTTATAATAGTTTTTTCTTAAGATAAAACTAATGAAGTCAAAAGTTTTTATTAGAAACGAAATTCAAATTGGCACCATGCTACCACCTATTGAAGTCTGTAAAATGACATATATGCATTAAA
>NW_021886522.1:0-672 GCF_006229205.1 Suricata suricatta
AGCCACAGAGAAGATCTGCAAGGTTATCTGCTAAACCTGCTCCTCCAAAGCCAGAGCCTAAACCTAAAAAGGCCCCTGCAAAGAAGGGAGAGAAGGTACCCAAAGGGAAAAAGGGGAAAGCTGATGCTGGCAAGGATGGAAATAACCCAGCAGAAAACGGAGATGCCAAAACAGACCAGGCACAGAAAGCTGAAGGTGCTGGAGATGCCAAGTGAAGTGTGTGCATTTTTGATAACTGTGTACTTCTGGTGACTGTACAGTTTGAAATACTATCTTTTATCAAGTTTTATAAAAATGCAGAATTTTGTTTTACTTTTTTTTTAAGCTATGTTGTTAGCACACAGAACACTTCATTGGTGTTTTGGGGGAAGGGCATATGTCTCTATTAGAGTATCTCCGAAGCTAGATTGGTACAAGGGGGGACACCGTTCCCTTCTCGTTCCTGAGAAACTTCCTCTTGGTTCCCAAAGAGGAGCGATTCCTTGATGTTGACACACATTAGCCACCTTGGCACAAAGGCCTTGTGGTGTGGAAAATCTGAAGTTCATTTTTTTATGTCCTTTTCTCCCTCTGCCTTCAACATAGACTTGACTCCCTTAAACCCAGAGACCTGTTGGAACCAGACCCCACGAAATGGTTCCCAGTATGTCAGGCAATCTGGACTTTACAGTG
>NW_021886523.1:0-672 GCF_006229205.1 Suricata suricatta
AAAAAACAAAACAAAAAACAGCCAATGGGTTAGTTTGATCTCCTGTGTAATGGTTTGCCTAACTCTACTCTGTAGGAACATTGATGAGAAAATATAAACTCTAAGATAATAAAAATGATTTTAGAATTATCACAAAACTCTTTCATTAAAAAAAGAGTATTGTGGGGCACCTGGGTGGCTCAGTTGGTTAAGCATCTGGCTTTGCTCAGGTCATGATTTTATGGTTCATGGGTTTGAGCCCCACATCAGGTTCCGTGCTGACAGCTAGCTCAGAGCCTGGAGCCTGCTTGGGATTCTGTGTCCCCCTCTCTCTGACCCTCCCCTGCTCATGCTGTCTCTCTCTGTCTCTCAAAAATAAATTAAAATATTAAAAAAAGAATATTGTAAGATAATTCAAATTCAGGGAAGATGAAAGGAGAGAGAAGAGCAAATGCATCCTTGTTGGATAGTGTTGGGAAGAGTAAATATTCTAGAACAACTAAAAAACCTTATGAAGTGACATGGCAGGGGGCATGAAAGATAATTTTAAGGTCTTTATCTTTGACTTGGTTATATAGTTATAAAGAGAATTATGTCTTTATAATATTGACAGGCAGGTGGATGATTAAAGTGCAGGAGTGGCAAAAGAATCCTTTTTATTTTTTTTAATGTTTTATTTATTTTTGAGAGAAA
>NW_021886524.1:0-1453 GCF_006229205.1 Suricata suricatta
CATTGTATCTAGTTTATTCTGCATCCTAGTTATACCATTTTTCAATTCATCCTGACTAGTTCTTAGGTCTTTGATCTCTGCAGCAAAGGTTTTTCTGGTGTCTTCTATGTGGTTTTCAAGTGCAGCTATTAGTCTTGTAACTGCTGTTGTAAACTCTTCTTCAGATAGATCGTTTGTATGTGCTTTGAGATATTCTCTGGCTATGATTTCATCTTGACCTTTGTTTTGTGGAGAATTCTCCTGGATTGTCACATTGGCCCCGTTTCTGCCTTATGCATGTTATAAAGCTCTTAGACTCCTGGGCTTGAGAAGACTGCTGTATTAATAAGAGGTCATAGACTGTCCAGTGCCTGGCACTCCAGGACACCCTTCTGGTGTATGTTCTGTGCAGTCAGCTGTTATATTTTGGATGGTCTATCCCACTGGTCTGTTCTCTGCAGATCTCATTGGTGTAGTCATGGTGAGTATGGACATTTGACCAGGTGTCCTTTAATTGGTTTGTTGACAAACAAAAGGTGGGGTGTGGGAAGTGGGAAGTCTCAATTCGTAAAAAGAGAAAAAGGAGGAAAAGAAAATCAAACTGAGAATTAAAAAACTATAAGGCTGATTCCCAGGAAACAGAAAGGAAGAAAATAAAACAAAACAGAACAAAAAGAAGAAAGGCAGAAGAAAAGACAAAGGATGGAATAAGAATAGAATAAAAAAGCCTGATCAAATACATACATATATATGGAGGAAAAAAGAAATCAGAAACTCTGAGCCAGATTCCAAAAGAAAAAAATAGAAGAGGGAGGAGACACAAAGGGGGAAAAGGAGAAAAAAAAAGTTGTCTGTTGGTGCCTGGGGTTGGTGGCTGTGCTGGTCTGGAGGAGAGGCTGGCTCTGCCGGGCCAGTCAGTCTTGCTCCACTAAATAATCAGTGGCCAGGTACGGAGGGGCAGGGTTTGGTGTAAACATGTTCTGGCTCCATTGGGGGCCCACTGTGCTGCTCTCTGAAGTTTCATTGTGTTGATATTTGGAAGGGGAATGGTGTCATCCCAAGCTCTCCTCCAGGAACTTGGGCTTCAACCCACATCATTCAGGCAGCGCTCAAAGAATTGAGAGGACAGTCACCTAGCCCTGAGCCACAATTCTCCTGCAGTTTCTCCTTAAGACTCGGTTGGGTCTCAAAAACCTGATCTCTTAAGGGATCTGGCATGGACTGGATCAGGATCTGCCCCCCCTCCTCTGGAGAGGAGCCTCCCCACCCTGTTACTGAAAGGCCTCTGGCTGGCACTTGCACAATCTTTTGACCTTGGGGAGGCAATAAACCCTCTTCCCACTTGCTCTAGGTAGAGTACTATTCTCTCCAGTGCACTTCAGAGATCAGTACAGCACACAGTGCAATCCAAGGCCAGCTCCTTCTTCTTCAGGAGCATGCACCATGGCTCTGCTGCACCCGTTTGATAGAGTCT
>NW_021886525.1:0-672 GCF_006229205.1 Suricata suricatta
AGTGATATACCACTCTACAACTGTTAGAAAATCTAAAAGAAAACATAATTATATAATATGATAATTTCAAGTGCTGAAAAGGAAGCAGACCAACTACTGTATAAACTCTGGATTTTATCTTTTTCTGAAGAGTACTTATATTTATTTTTATTTTTAAGTAGGGAGTTTACTTGCTGATCTCAAACTGTAAATCTGTCTCCCTCCGTAGGCAGCAAATCAAATTTTGGTTTATTTCTTTTAGCCGTGACTGAGTTGATTGGAGGCTGCCTTACACCGCATTATACCACAGGAGCCATCCAGGGACCAAGGCAGAGTTCATACACAGAATTTGTGGTTCTACCTTTCTGACTGTCTCCTTTCTTGGATTTTCCTCTTAACTTTCCGGCTACTATACTTGTCCTCAATAAACCCTGTTCTCTGGTTCTCTGAGCCTTTAAAACCGCAGATTTTCTCTTGGGTATTTAGCCACCTCAAATAGTGCAAACTGGTGGAGATCTTTGTTTAATAGTCAGATTTTTTAAAAAAAGAAATTCATATTATAGCATTCCCTTCTTCAAAGTACTAACTTCCATACATTCTTCCATACATCTTCCAGCTTTTATTCTTCAGATAGTTTTTTTTAATGTTTTATTTATTTTTGAGACAGAGAGAGACAGAGCATGAATAGGAAGG
>NW_021886526.1:0-672 GCF_006229205.1 Suricata suricatta
AGACGGCTCTCACCAGGGACGCACGTGGCCGGGAGGCCTAGGCGTGTACAGCAGAAGAGTCTCCATCTCGGGCCTGGTCCTACCTCACAGCAGGTCAACAAGGGTCTCCAGAGGTAGCTCAGGGGAAAAGGGGGTAGCACTTAGTAAATTAATTTAAAAATTATAAAATAGCGTTTCCTAGCAGAGCAGAAATAGATGAGAGGGATGGGCGGGCACAGAGAGCCGCAGAGAGCTCTGGGGGCGCTGGGGGGTTCAGGGCACAGGCCCAATGTGAGGCTGCAGGTAACAGAGATGGAGCACCAGGGGACACGGTGGCCGGGCCTGCCTGGACTGCCCGCCCGCGGAGGGCCGTGTGCAGGGTGAGGACTGAGGCCGAGCTGCGAGCCCAGGCAGTCACTCGGAGCCGGAGGGGGGGTTGAGGAGAAGCGGGGCAGGGGTGCCCACCCCAGCCATGGACGCCGAGGTGGTGATACCCGCTGAGGGCCCCTCTCAGCCCGTCTCCGGGGCGGGCTCACTGCTCCCGCCGCGCCTGCTCGTTCTTCGGGTCATGAACTCCAGCTCATCGGTTTTTCCTCCGGACTAGAGTTTCTCCTTCGATTCTGTGTCCACTTTTCCCCTCCGGTCCCTCTTCTGAGCCTTCCTGTCTGGCATCTGGGCGCACACACGCACACA
>NW_021886527.1:0-672 GCF_006229205.1 Suricata suricatta
ACATCAAAGAAACACCTAGATTTATCACTAGGATACAAAGATGGTTCAACATATGTAAACCAAGAAGTATGGCATACCATATTAATGAAATAAAAGATAAAAATCAAATGATCATCTCAATAAATGTACACACCCAAAAACAAACTTGAAGAAACTCAACATTTTTTCATGATAAAAGGTCTTAATAATTTGGGCATAAAAGAAATGTACCTCAACATAATTGACAAGCCCATAGCTACTTTTTTTTTAAAGAGTTTATTGTCAAATTGGTTTACATACAACACCCAGTGCTCTTCCCCATAAGTGCCCTCCTCCATCACCACCACCTCTTTTCCCCCCTTCCCCTTCAACTCTCAGTTCATTTTCAGCATTCAATCGTCTCTCAAGTTTTGCGTCCCTCTCTCTCCCCAACTCTCTTTCCCTCTTCCCCTCCCCCTGGTCCTCCATTAGGTTTCTCCTATTTTTCTGTTAGACCTATGAGTGCAAACATATGGTATCTGTCCTTCTCTGCGTGACTTATTTCGCTTAGCATGACACCCTCAAGGTCCATTCACTTTCCTACAAATGGCCAGATTTCATTCTTTCTCATTGCCATGTAGTACTCCATTGTGTATATATACCACATCTTCTTGATCCACTCATCAGGTGATGGACATGTAGGTTTTTTCCATG
>NW_021886528.1:0-672 GCF_006229205.1 Suricata suricatta
AAAAAATTTTTATAATGAAAAAAAGAGCAAATTAAACCCAAAGAAAGCAGAGAAAAGAATAAGGTGCACAAACTGATAAATTGAAAACAGAAAATCAGTAGAAACAAATCAATAAAACCAATAGCTGATTCTTTTAAGATTCATAAAATTGATTAACCTCTAGCATGACTGACAAAGAAAATGAGAAAAGCACAAATGACTAACAACAACAGAAACAAGAGAGGGAATATCACTGCAGACTCCACAGACAAGAAATGGATGAAAAGGGCATACTACGAATAATTCTATATGCATAATTTCAAGAATTTATTGGGGCACCTGGGGGGCTCAGTCAGTTAAGCATCTGACTTGATTTCAGCTCAGGTCATGATTTCACAGCCCATGAGTTTGAGCCCCATGTAGGGCTTTGCATTAACAGCGTGGAGCCTGCTTAGGATTTCTCTCTCCCTCTCTCTCTGCCCTTCCCTGGCTTGCTCTCTCTCTCAAATAAATTTTCTTTGTCAGTCATGCTAGAGGTTAATCAATTTTATGAATCTTAAAAGAATCAGCTATTGGTTTTATTGATTTGTTTCTACTGATTTTCTGTTTTCAATTTATCAGTTTGTGCACCTTATTCTTTTCTCTGCTTTCTTTGGGTTTAATTTGCTCTTTTTTTCATTATAAAAATTTTTT
>NW_021886529.1:0-672 GCF_006229205.1 Suricata suricatta
GTGTGGCTCCCAGCAGAGTGATTCTGTAGGTTAAGTGTCTGACTTCTGCTCAGGTCAAGATCTCACAGCTCAGGTCATGATCTCACAGTTTTTAAGTCCAATCCCCATGTAGGGCTCTGTGCTGGCTTACAGCCTGGAGCCTGTTTCAAATTTTATGTCTCCCTCTCTCTCTGCCCCTCCCCTGTTCACACTCTGTCTCTCATATGAATACATACTACATACTAAAAAAATTATATATAAAGTAAGGAGTGGGAGAGAATAATCACACAGAAAGGGTCATGGGAAAGCTCAGTTTTGCGGGAAAGTCTAAAGAGAGCTATGAGGACAGAAGGCTTAGGGTGGGCAGCAGCCACACAGTGGGTGTCATCATGGTTCCCACGAGCTTACTCTATGGAAGACTCTGGAAGCCTTTGGTGTTGAGGACCTCCACAGTTGGCATGGAAACTGCAGTCTCACAGCAACTATCACAGTGGAGGAATCCACAGTGTTTCTGGGTACAGAACCCAGGAGCCTCTTTTGCAAAGGGAGCCATTGTGGAACCACCAGCCATCACCACGGTATAGCCTTTGGAGAGGAGATGCTGCCATGTCCGTACTGTCCCAGAAGGAGCTACTGTTGAACCACTCTGGAACACAGGCTGATAGCTTCCCCAGCACCCTACACACCTTTATA
>NW_021886530.1:0-672 GCF_006229205.1 Suricata suricatta
GGAATCAGAGGGCAGCCAGCCTCCTGGTATGCTCCCTGTATCAGCAACCCACATGAACAAATGGGACCATCATGGCTGTATTTCTTTCCCCTCTCTCTTCTCTCCTTTGTTTTTCCTTCTCAAGTGTTTAAGACTTAAAGAAGGTTATTTTTACCTGTCCCCCCACCAGTCTTATCATAAAGTGTTATTGCTCAGAACTAATGCCTGTCTTTAGTCTTACCTCTTTCATGATGACACTACCATCTGCCATGCTGACCTTAGACTTAACATGAGGATTTTACCTATTCAGTCGCTGCTCCCATGATCACCTAAACCCTTTGGTTGTTAATGGGAAATATTTTTTAAAAAGATTAGTATGGGGAAGAGACGATGGAAGTCCAGCAGATGGCAGAACAGGAGGAAGTTTTTGCAATGCAGCTTTGCTAGGGTTAGAATAAGAGGAGGCCAAAGACCTTCCTCCTATATCTCTTGTTCGTAGGAGTAGCATCCAGATGCTGGGTCAAACGGTTTTCTTAGCCCTTCTGTACTCTGGCAAAATGTGGTCAGGTATAGAAATGAAGCTGAGAGATCAAGGGAAAAATGAGGAAGTGTGAGGAATATCTCTCATTTCACCCCTCGATCTCAACTAGGTGGAGTTGGTTACATAAATTTACCTAAAACACTTTTTTTTTT
>NW_021886531.1:0-672 GCF_006229205.1 Suricata suricatta
AACCTTGAGCTTCCTTATGTTCTTACCTCCAAGTTAGTCCCTGGAGAGGCGACTTGGCAGGTATTTGGGCCCGTAGGGTAGACACATGGATGATGACATCCTTCACTTATCCTGGTGAGGTGAGGACCAAAAAGCAATGGGAACTGTCCTGCTTAGGACTTTTGATAAATCAGCTCCACTCAAAATCTGTATACGTGCAACTGTTACTCACCATTGCGGTAACTCAGCCCTCTGAGGGCGAGGAGGGAAGATGGGGCAGGAGCCAGGAGTTTTTAGGGTCACTCCTTTCTCCTGAAAACTGGAAGTGAAGAGAAAGGATTACCCCCCGCCCCACCCTCAAACGTTTTTCCTATTTTATTGTTTCAGAAATGGAGGGGAAAGTAGGCAGAGTAAGTTACCTGGGGTCACAATTCTTCACTGGCAGAGTGAGGGAGTCCAACTCTGGAACCAGGCCCTTCGTGACACGAGGCTCTTCTGGAGGGAGACCGCGCCCCGAGCCTCGCTGGCCCCGGGTCCTTCCACGGTGGCACGTTACCAGTCCTGGGTGTTAAGACCGTTGAGTCATTGGCTGCTAATGCCTTTGAGAGGATCCTGGTGGATGTCTGTCCAGGGAACCAGATCGAGCTACCCCCACCTGCTCAACCTGTATGTTCTTTTCACTGATTCTTGACC
>NW_021886532.1:0-672 GCF_006229205.1 Suricata suricatta
GGTCAAGAATCAGTGAAAAGAACATACAGGTTGAGCAGGTGGGGGTAGCTCGATCTGGTTCCCTGGACAGACATCCACCAGGATCCTCTCAAAGGCATTAGCAGCCAATGACTCAACGGTCTTAACACCCAGGACTGGTAACGTGCCACCGTGGAAGGACCCGGGGCCAGCAAGGCTCAGGGCGCGGTCTCCCTCCAGAAGAGCCTCGTGTCACAAAGGGCCTGGTTCCAGAGTTGGACTCCCTCACTCTGCCAGTGAAGAATTGTGACCCCAGGTAACTTACTCTGCCTACTTTCCCCTCCATTTCTGAAACAATAAAATAGGAAAAACGTTTGAGGGTGGGGTGGGGGGTAATCCTTTCTCTTCACTTCCAGTTTTCAGGAGAAAGGGGTGACCCTAAAAACTCCTGGCTCCTGCCCCATCTTCCCTCCTCGCCCTCAGAGGGCTGAGTTACCGCAATGGTGAGTAACAGCTGCACGTATACAGATTTTGAGTGGAGCTGATTTATCAAAAGTCCTAAGCAGGACAGTTCCCATTGCTTTTTGGTCCTCACCTCACCAGGATAAGTGAAGGATGTCATCATCCATGTGTCTACCCTACGGGCCCAAATACCTGCCAAGTCGCCTCTCCAGGGACTAACTTGGAGGTAAGAACATAAGGAAGCTCAAGGTT
>NW_021886533.1:0-672 GCF_006229205.1 Suricata suricatta
AAAAAAAAAAGTGTTTTAGGTAAATTTATGTAACCAACTCCACCTAGTTGAGATCGAGGGGTGAAATGAGAGATATTCCTCACACTTCCTCATTTTTCCCTTGATCTCTCAGCTTCATTTCTATACCTGACCACATTTTGTCAGAGTACAGAAGGGCTAAGAAAACCGTTTGACCCAGCATCTGGATGCTACTCCTACGAACAAGAGATATAGGAGGAAGGTCTTTGGCCTCCTCTTATTCTAACCCTAGCAAAGCTGCGTTGCAAAAACTTCCTCCTGTTCTGCCATCTGCTGGACTTCCATCTTCTCTTCCCCATACCAATCTTTTTAAAAAATATTTCCCATTAACAACCAAAGGGTTTAGGTGATCATGGGAGCAGCGACTGAATAGGTAAAATCCTCATGTTAAGTCTAAGGTCAGCATGGCAGATGGTAGTGTCATCACGAAAGAGGTAAGACTAAAAGCAGGCATTAGTTCTGAGCAATAACACTTTATGATAAGGCTGGTGGGGGGACAGGTAAAAATAACCTTCTTTAAGTCTTAAACACTTGAGAAGGAAAAACAAAGGAGAGAAGAGAGAGGGGAAAGAAATACAGCCATGATGGTCCCATTTGTTCATGTGGGTTGCTGATACAGGGAGCATACCAGGAGGCTGGCTGCCCTCTGATTCC
>NW_021886534.1:0-672 GCF_006229205.1 Suricata suricatta
TTCATTTATGCATGTGAGAGGGTTTTCTTTTCTTAATATTTTTACATTGTAGTACTTGTTTTCCTTGTTGGGCTGTTTGCTTATTTAATACATTCCATCAAGGACAGAAAAAAAATTTTTTTAAATATTAAAAAAAAAAAAGAAAGTGGACATGTATCAATTGATCAAATTCAACAGCCTCCTGTATCTTCAGATTTCCACTTGGCTTCAGCAGATAGAAGGTGTGGGTGGTGAGGCACCTGGATGGCTCAGTCGGTTGGGTGTCCAATTCTTAGTTTTGGCTCAGGCAGTGATCTCACAGTCATGGAACCAAGCCCTGGGTCAGACTCCGAGTTGGACGTGAAGCCTCCTTGGGACTCTCTCTCTCCCCCTACCCCACTTGCATACTCTCTAGAGAGAGAGAGAAGGAAGAAGGAAGAAGGAAGAAGGAAGGAAGGAAGGAAGGAAGGAAGGAAGGAAGGAAGGAAGGAAGGAAGGGAGGGAGGGAGGGAGGGAGGGAGGGAAGGAAGGAAGGAAAGGAG
Source organism: Suricata suricatta (assembly GCF_006229205.1). Lineage (NCBI taxonomy): Eukaryota > Metazoa > Chordata > Mammalia > Carnivora > Herpestidae > Suricata > Suricata suricatta. The sequence continues at coordinate 522 of NW_021886534.1, forward strand.
GTAGGAAGGAAGGAAAGGAGGAAGGAAGGAAGGAAGGAAGAAGGGAGGTAGGAAGAGAAGGAAGGAAGGAAGAAAGAAAAGGAAAGGAAGGAAGGAAATCTGGGCAGAAATCGGATGGAGAATGGGTTCGGAGTACTCATTCCCTGGCTTC
>NW_021886535.1:0-1453 GCF_006229205.1 Suricata suricatta
ATCTTTTCTCTAAATTTGTATTTCCTTTCTTGATAAATGAAAACTCCATGCAATTTCACCAACTCAACAATTCTCTAAATATTTCTTATTATGACAAACTTTCTTTCAGAGTCTACATTTATGTCAACGTGATCAACTCAAATCACTAAAATATTTTTATATAAATTAAGCAGTGCTTTTCAATACTTACTCTTCATTAGATAATGTGGTCCATTTTCAAGGGAAGCAATGTTTAATATATGATGTCCAACCTTCAGGTAGTCTTGTGATCTAGTGAGCAAAATAAAAGAAGTGTACATGAGAAGAAAGTAATGCTCACCCTAAAACTACACATAATTAATGGTGTGGCAAGTTAAAATGCCTTTCTTCAAAACATCTTCTTTCCTATCATGCCCCTACAATTTTACTGCCACCCATTCCTTAGGTCTTGTGTGTGTATGTTTATAGTTTTCATGTTTACTTCCCTTCTCATGTGTCACCTACCCAACATTGGCACTCAGAATAATTGTCCACTTAGAGCAATTTATTATCATCTCCAGGAGCTGAAAGTTGTCTTAACACTCTCATTTAGAAACTGCTTCCTGCTCATTTTGTATTAACTCCAGCACGTAAAACAGAAATTATCTCACGGTGGAAACAGTCCTTTTCATTTGCTGAATTGGATGGCTGAGTTTCCTTTATCCTCCAAAACGCTTTTCTCTGATTCTCCCTTGTTTTCACAATGTTCTCAAAATTACTAAATTTAAGGCTCATTATTAAAGGTGTTCAATTTATTTATCAATCCTATCTGATATGACACCACAGAATCATTCTGCTATTTCAACCAAATCATCATCTTCATTATCTCTGTAAGATATTATTTTCCTTTTATAGTCTTTGACCTGCTCCATATACTGTTAAATCTATTAAAATCTCACCTGTCTTTTAGCAGAAAAAAACCCCGGAATGTTTGTTATACACACACACACACACACACACACACACACACACACACGCTCGTTCTCTCTCTCTCTCTCTCTCTCTCTCTCTCTCACATACATACATACAATGGGATATTATTCAGCCATGAGAAAAAAAGGGAAATCATACTATTAGCAACAACATGAATGGACCTTGATGTTAAATTATGTAAATTAAACAGAGAAACACAAATACTGTATTATCTACTTACATGTGGAATCTGCACAGTCTGATAGAAACAAAGAGTAAATGGCAATTACTGAAAGCTGGGTGACTGGCAAACTGAGGAAATATTGGTCAAAGTTACAAACTTAAGGGGCACCTGGGTGGCTCAGTTGGTTAAGCATCTGACTCTTTATTTCAGCTAAAGGCATGTTCTCACAGTTTGTGAGTTCAAATCCCACATCAGGCTCTCTGCTGACAGAATGGAGCCCACTTTGGATTCTCCCTTTCACTCTCTTTCTGCCCCTCCTCCACTAGCTCTCTCTCTCTC
>NW_021886536.1:0-672 GCF_006229205.1 Suricata suricatta
GGGGATTAGGGACAGCACAAGCCTCCAAGGTACTTTTGGAAGCAAAGTTTCCAGGCCCCTGAGGGTCTAGCTGCTGTTACAAAAAAAGCTATTTATTACTGTTTAGTAAAAATTCAATCATGAGACCCTTCAGACTTGGATCAGCGGGCCAAGTGTTTGGAGGATGATTGCCAACATACCTCTTGAGGGGGCGGGTAGAGATCAAGGAGATTCCCAGAGGAATGTTACTTGTTAAAACAGGATCTTGGGGGTTGGGGTAACTTTAAGCTAACATTGCCTTTTGCCCTTAGCAAAGTGTCATCCATCATTCAGGCAGCTTAGCTCCGAGCGGAACGTCACTCGGCCTGTCTCAACGGCTTGTCAATGGGCTGTATGTTGTAAGGAACTCTGATTTTTTCTTTTGCCTCTGTTTCCCACATCAACTGGAAACTGCACTTCCACTCCCCAACTGTCAGCAAAATCTCACAAGTGAGCGGACTCTGCACAGAATCGCAGTACCCTGGAGCTCTGGAACACCCATTACCATTCCAAAGTGATGAGGTCTTGCTATTAAATTCGTTAAAGAGGAGAGGCCCATCTATTAACTCCAGCCCTGCCCCCCCCTTTTTTTGTACTTCATAATAGACTTGATTTTTTTAGACCATGTTAAGGTTGACATAAAAATGGAGCATG
>NW_021886537.1:0-672 GCF_006229205.1 Suricata suricatta
GAACACTCTCATAGAACTATCTCTGGGGAAGAGGTATAGAACGTTTGGCTGCGCTTGGAGACAGAAACCCACTCCATAGATAACTGCTGGGTAGCCGGAATCCCGAAACGGGGTGGCGCAAGAGAAGGAATAGCCTCCAGCCCTAAGCCATGGGGGGGGGGGCGGGGAATCAGAGGCGTCTGTGGCTGGGAGAAGCAGCTGCCCTGGGGAGGCCCGCTCCCCGGTGGGAAGCGGCCAGAGCGGCAACTGCGCCAGGCTTGAGCAATTCGAAATTGGTTTTGGGAACGGGACCACGGACCGCATTTCCACGGCACACGTCGCCCCCTGCACGTACTGCACGAATCCCGGGTCCCCACATGGAAGAAATAAGGCTCACACCGACGGGACCCTCAACAAAGAGTCAGTGGTGGGTGGAGGCCCAGGCGCGCGCTTAGAATGTAGGAGCTCCCAGCTCATTTCCAGCAGCGCACAGCGTCTTGAGCAAAGCTATCGGAAACTAAGAGAGACTCGGTTTTTTGCTTTTTGTTTTTTTCCTTTCACCCCTTGCAATCGCGATCCTGACTGGGGGTGGGGACTCCGCAATTGAGTCTGGGAAGGTGGGCACTTCACCTGCCGCTGCTCATTTCGCCTCAGGCAGGGGCGGAGACTCTGAGAGCAGACTCCAAGACCTAC
>NW_021886538.1:0-672 GCF_006229205.1 Suricata suricatta
TCAGTGGCCTAAAATAACATAAATGCATTATATTTCTCTAGGTTGGAAGTGTCACTAGGTTCAGACCAAGATTTCAGCAGGGATTCCTTTTGGACACTCTGGGGGAGAATCGTTTTCCTTGTCTTTTTTGGTTTCTAGAGCCCGCATCTGCTCATTGGCTCATGTTCCCTTTCTCCATATTGGAAGCCAGCAGCATAGCATCTTCAACCCTCTCTGATATTTCTGCCTCCTTGTTTTTGTTTCATATCTCTCTCTGTGCAGAGTTCCTGCTCACACACGATTCCTCCTGTACTCTGCCTCAGTGTTTTTTGGGTTCCCTTTGTCTGAATGCTCCCCCTGAACTCCTTCGTTACTTTCCTTCATAGCATGCAAAGTCATGAAAGGTCAAGCCATTGGAATCATTTAGAAGCCATCCCTGACAACGCCCCAGAGACTGTATCTGATTCGTAAGGAGACACATGAATTGGCAAAGAGGGCTGAAAGGCTCGTCTTTGCGGTTTCCTGGGTTTTTTCAAATCCTATTAATGTGTATATTTGCTCAGACAAGCTCCCTTGAGCCTTGCTCAGAGCCCTTCTGAGGCTAGGCTAGCAAAGGGTTAGGATTCACAGGGGCAGTGTACAATAAAGAATCCCTCTCTGTCTGGTCTAATTGGCTGAAAGGGAGAAGACAGA
>NW_021886539.1:0-672 GCF_006229205.1 Suricata suricatta
TTTTTTTAAATGTTGGTTTCCAATTGTTCAATGCTACTATAGTGAAAAGTATATTGATTTTCTATCCTGTGACATATGCTAAACTGAGTTCTAAGAACTGTTTTGTCGATGTTTGGGAACTTTATACAAAGATAAATATTTCACTTGAAAGTAATAACAGTTTCTTTGTTTGCCTTTTTTTTCTCCCTATGGGAATGTCTTTCATTTATTTTCATTGTCTTATTGCACTGGCTATAACTTTCAGTACAGTATTGAATAGATACAGTAAGAATGAACATCTGTATAGCATTCCAAATGTTATGCTTATTCAACTTTCACTGTAAAATTTGGCATGATTGTAGATTTTTGTAGAGGTTCCTTTTAAGATCAAGAGGTTTTTTTTTATTCCCAATTTTCTAAAACATTTTCTTAAATAAAATAGAGGTATTGAATTTTGTCAAATGTGTTTCTTGAATGTATTGATTTATTCATGGTTTTTTTTTCTTGAGTAGTCTATTAAATTATGTTGGTTGATTTTCAAATGATGAATCAGCTTTATATTACTGAGATAAACTTTACAAGCTCAAGATATATATTTCTTTTGCATACCTCTGAGTTTAATTTACTAATATTTTTGTTCAGCATTTTTTCCTTTATGAAGTTTTATTTTCTTGTAATTTTTTTTGTCTGGTT
>NW_021886540.1:0-672 GCF_006229205.1 Suricata suricatta
GAACAGGCCAAGGCACTGAGTGATGAGCGCAAGGAACTGTGTGCTCCGGGTGCTGGGTGTGGATGTCCACTTTGGTGAAGGTGTGGACAGGAGTCCAGGCGGGAAGGAGGGCGAGGAGCAGGGAGCCGGTGTCCTCAGTGGGGAAGAGGCGGGCGCGGGGAGTCAGCAGCCAAAGGTGCCAAGGAGGCTGTATGACGATTGTGAGGTGATGGAAGGTTTGGGAATGTTATCAGGAGTGAGAAGGGCGTCAGCCTCGCCTGACCTCCAGACACACCTGAGTTGGGGTCATTTTTACCTTGGCTGCTTGACAGGGCAACAGGAAGCACAGACATAGATTTTCAGCTAGAATCTCAGAGACCGTGACTTCTCTCTTCTTTGGTTAGAGGTTATTTAAATTTGGCCCATCATCAGGATTCCGTTAACAACAGTGTCACGTGTCGGCCAGCCTGTATGACAGAACTCAAGACAAAGCACTTGCTACAATGTAGCCTGTGGGACGAACTTCTCAAAAATTAGCCATGTTTCTGGTAATAACTTTTCCTTCTGAAACTTATATTTGAGCAGGATCTTCTGGTTGACAGCCATTGGTAAAAATGGCGCTAGAAGCGTTCCTGAAAAACGGACTTCTTCCTCGTTGGGTTTCTGTCCGCTCCCCGTCTGTAGTTATGACAC
>NW_021886541.1:0-672 GCF_006229205.1 Suricata suricatta
GCCTCCTGGCCCCCTACCTCATGCTCACATCTCCAACACACACGTGCCGGAAATATTTTTTTTTTAAACGTGTGTATATTTTTGAGAGCGAGAGAGACAGAGACAGTGTGAATTTGGAGGGACAGAGAGAGGGATAGGGTAGGACACAGAACCCAAAGCTGGCTCCAGGCTCTAGGCTGTCAGCACAGAGCCCAACGGAGAGCTTGTACTCATGAAACATGAGATGGTGACCCGAGCTGAAGTCAGCCACTTCACTGACTCAGCCACTCGGGTGCCGCACACGTGCCGTAATCGTGCTCCTAGGTGCGTCCCTGCAGATCTGCCCCCGTCTCCACGATAGATAGATAGCCCAAGGGGCCGTGGCCTCCACAGAGCTCTCTGGGCTGGCAGCTCGGCTTTCAGCTCTGCTGGGGCAGGCCTGTGAGTGCCAGGGTCCAGGCACAGAACAGACCTGAGGACTACCAGAGGGACCACCCCATTTTTTCCAGGGGCCCCAGGAACCCAGAATCCTACAGCTTCTCTGGTAGTGGGGTCAAATCCCAGAGCATGCAGGGCTGGCTGGAGTGGGGACGTGCACCTCCTCTGCTTAGTCATCTGTGGCCACATGGGGGCAGGAGACAATATTCAGCAAGTGGGCCTGGGAGACACCACTACAGCCCAGCCACAGGACAA
>NW_021886542.1:0-672 GCF_006229205.1 Suricata suricatta
AAGAAGATGAAAGAAATCAAGGAAAGAGAAAATTCTTTAGAAACACTGATACCTCAAAAAGCCTATATAAATAGCTGGTTCAAGCTCATTCAAAATTTGTGAAACATAAACTGAAGCCAAGATCAAACAGTAAGACATACAAACTTGAGTAACCCAAATTAAATGGGCTCTGTGCTGACAGCTCAGAACCTGGAGCCTGCGTTGGATTCTGTGTCTCCCTCTCTCTCTGCCTCTTCCCTGTTTGTGCTCTATTTCTCTCTCTCAAAAAAAAAAAAAAACCCCAAATGTTAAAAAATTTTAATGAATGGATACTGTCATTTTTGTTGAGGATGTGTAGCAACTATAGCTTAAACTGATATTATTATCTCTTCAGAAATATGGGTGCCATTATTTAAGGTTATCTAAGCACAAACAAGAATCCAGCAATTTCATATGTAAAATATACACATCTGCGCATCAAAAGGTCTATTCAAAATCATCTCAGCAGCATTGTTCTAAATAGCTAACACTGGAAAAAATCCAAATGTCCATGAACATTAAAATGGGTAAATAAGATTATGATATTGTTGTAACAGAACACTAAGTAATAGGTAAACGTGAAAAAACAAAACTACCACAGTTATACACAACACAGGGGGTGAATTCCACAAGCACTATGTTGAGGGAAAGAAG
>NW_021886543.1:0-672 GCF_006229205.1 Suricata suricatta
TTGTGTGTCTGAGACCTTTCTTCCTTCCTTCCTTAGGGAGGTTTGGATTGTTATAGACTTCTCTCTTTGACTGCTTTTGCTGGCTTTGGGCTCTTATGTTTTCATTTTCATTGACTTTCATGTACGATTTAATTTCCTCCTTGACTTCGTGGTTGGCCTATTCATTCTTTAGTAGGATGTTCTTTAGTCTCCAACTACCATTATCGTTGCTATTTTTTCCCCCAGTGGTTGAAATCGAGTTTCATAACGTTGTGGTCTGAAACTATGCACAGTATGATCTCGATCTTTTCGTACTTGCTGAGGGCTGATCTGTGTCCCAGTGTGCAGTCTCTGCTGGAGAATGTTCCCTGTGCACTGGAGAAGAATGTATATTGCACTGCTTTAGAATGAAATGTTCTAAATATATCTGTTAAGTCCGTCTGATCCAGTGTGTTATTCAAAGCCATTGTGTCTTTGTTGACTTTCTCTTCAGTTGATCTGTCCATTGCTGTGAGTGGGGTGTTGAAGTCCCATACTATTATGTTTGTGAGTAATTGATTGATATATTTGGGTGCCCTCACATTTGGAGCATAAATACTTATAATTGTTAGGTCTTCTTGGTAGATAGACTCCTTAATGATAATAGAATGCTCTCCTTCATCTCTCGTTACAGTTTTTATTTTAAAGTCTAGA
>NW_021886544.1:0-672 GCF_006229205.1 Suricata suricatta
TGCAAAGTAAGGGCAATTATGCAGATACTCTCCTGGTCTAAAAGAAAATTTTACAGCATTATTCAGGCACCAAGCTGCTACACATACAAATACCAGAATGAGAAAGAAAGAGAGAGACATCATACCTTAACGAACCTGGCATGTGTGCATGATACCAACGATTTATGTCAAAAAGACCCAAATATGCAGAAGGCCTTCCTTGTGCATGTACATTCACCTGCCAGGTAAACACTGAAACACTGGTGTCAGGAGACAGCACTAAAAGAAAAGAACGTCATTTTGAAAAATTGAATAAATCATTGCAAAGTAAAATTACCCAAAATGAAATTTCAGCAACATGTTCTCATGAATTAAGAAGTTTCCATTCCTATTTGATGGATCAAAACACACTTCTATCGCTCATTCTGTAAGAAGAGTTACATTCCCTTGTAACTTAACTGTTTTCCTATTTCAAGAAGATTTTATCACGAAGCACGCATCAGAAAAGATCTGTCCTGGCTGATTTCTACTTAATACTTTGGTAACTTCCACGCAGCGGCGGAAGAGAGCAGAAAACGAGTCACATGAACACTGTCCCAACAATGGAGCCCAGTTAGCACCAGAGAACATCAACACCTACGACGGACGGCACAGGCCCGGGGCTGAACTCTTCAGAGGATCCTGAGCAGGACC
>NW_021886545.1:0-672 GCF_006229205.1 Suricata suricatta
ATGTCAGGGCAGAGGACTATTTTGTCTAAGACAATGGTTTTCTACACTCATTATGGTGAGCACCGAGTACTGTACAGAATCGCTGAATCAATCCACTGTACACCTGAAACTAAATTAACAATGTCAATTATGCTTAATGATAATAATAAAGTTGAATATCCTTTAAAAAAAACAATGGTTTTCAATCTATCAAACCTAGTGCCCCTTGTAAACAAATATTTTTTAATTCCCCATTTACTGTGTGCCAGCGATTTTCACAGCTATTATAACTTAGTATACAGAAGAGATTCAACATGGCAGGCCTGAGTGCTAGTTCTTAAAAGGCCTGCTTATAACGTAGGCCCTGGGCTAGAATCTGAATTACAGAGGGTTCCTGCCATGGGCTCACTGTGCCTAAACTGTTTATCCAAATAACGTGGTTCATGAGGAATACCTGATTTCCTCCTGGGAGTCTAGAATTTGGGTGTGTGTTTGGCAGAGGGTGCCTACCTGACCAGCCCTAACAAAACTCCTGGGAACTGATGCTGTATGAGCTTCTCTGGTCAGCAGCACTCCACACATGCTGTCACAACCCACTGCGAGTAGCAGGTGCATCCTGTGTGGCTCAAACAGGAAAGTTCCCTTGACAGCTTGTGCAGGCCCCCCAGACTTTGCTCCATGCCCCTCTGCCGA
>NW_021886546.1:0-3648 GCF_006229205.1 Suricata suricatta
TAGAATTCATGTTTATAGTGGTGTCTTTGGCACCTTGCATTCTTTGTGATCTTTCCCTCATAGAGTCCCTCTTAGGATTTCCTGTAGGGCTGGTTTGGTGGTCATGAATTCTCTCAATTTTTGTTTATTTGGGAAAACCTTTATCTCTCCTTCTATTTTGAAAGACAGGCTTGCTGGGGAGAGGATTCTTGGCTGTAATTTTTTTCTGCTCATCACATTGAAGATTTCCTGCCATTCCTTCCTGGCCTGCCAAGTTTCATTAGATAGGTCTGTAACCACTCTGATAGGTTTCCCTTTGTATGTGAGGGCCCTTTTCTCCCTAGCTACTTTCAGAATTCTCTCTTTATCTTTATATTTTGCCAGTTTCACTATGATATGTCGTGCTGAAGGCAAGCAGCAGCTCTCTCTGGTGGAAAGGCTCGGTTTGATTTGGTAAGTCTTGGAGTCTGCTCTCAGAGTCTCCGCCCCTGACTGAGGCGAAATGAGCAGGAGGTGAAGTGCGCACCTTCACAGACTCAATTGTGGAGTCCCCACCCCCAGTCAGGATCGCGATTGCAATGGGGGAAAGGAAAAATCAAAAAGCAAAAAACCGAGTCTCTCTTAGTTTCAGATAGCTTTGCCCAAGACGCTGTGCGCTGCTGGAAATGTGCTGGGAGCTCCCACATTCTAAGCGTGCACGCCTGGGCCTCCACCCGCCACTGACTCTTTGTTAAGGGTCCCGTCGGTGCGCGCCTTATTTCTTCCCTGTGGGGACCCGGGATTCGCGCAGTCCATGCAGGGGGCGGGGTGTGCCGTGGAAATGCGGTCCGTGGTCCCGTTCCCAAACCCAAGTTCGAATTGCTCACGCCTGGTGCAGTCCCCGCTCGGGCCGCTTCCCGCCACGGCGGGCGCCTCTCCAGAGCAGCCGCTTCTCACAGCCACAGATGCCTCTGATTCCCCGCTGAGATGGCTTAGGGCTGGGGGCTATTCCTTCTCTTGCGCGCTGCTACCCAACAGTTATCTATGGCGTGGGATTCTGTCTCCAAGCACAGCCAAGCGTTCTATACCTCTTCCCCAGAGACAGTTCTATGAGTGTGTTCCGAATCTGTCTGTTCCCTTTGTCTCTCGGGCGCAGCGCACTTGCGCCACGTTGGGCTGGGGATCTTACCTCCCCTGCCCGTCCCGGGCTGGCCCATCCTCGGATCTCCCCTCGTTCTCTTCCACTCACTCAGTTATCCTTGAGGTTCTATTCCTTCTGGAGTTCGTATTTTCTCCTTCCGCTCTCTCAGATGAACGTAATATCTTTCTCAGTTCGAAAAACGGTGCGGAGGGAGTTTATAGAGCTCCCTTTCTCTCCGCCATCTTGGCTCCACCCCCTGTCAGTGGAGTATTAAAGTCCCCTGCAATTAGCGCATTCTTTTCAATAAGTTTTTTATTGTCTATGATTAATTATGTATTTGGGCGCTCCCCAATTTGGCGCATTGTTATTTATAATTGTTAGCTCTTCCTGATGGCGAGACCCTGTAATTATTATATAATGTCCTTCTTCATCTCTTGTTACTGCCTTTACTTTAATATCCAGTTTGTCTGATATAAATATGGCTACTCCGGTTTTCTTTGGGCTTCCAGTCGCATGATAAGTATTTTTCCATCCCTTTCCTTCTATTGCTGCACTTGAAGTCAAGTATCCTCAAGACAGTATGGTATTGGCACAAAAACAGATATATAAAGCAATGGAATAGAATAGAGAACCCATAACTGGGCCCACAAATGGATAGTCAATTAATTTTTGACAAAACAGGATAGATTATCCGATGGAAAAAAGCCTGCCTCTTTAGCAGGTGGTGCTGGGAGAACTGGACAGCCACATTCAGAGGAATGAAACTAGACTGCTTTTTTACAGCATACACAAAAACCAACTCAAATGGCTGAAGGACCTGAATGTGAGACAGGAAACCATCTAAACCCTGGAAGAGAAAGTAGGAAACAACCTCCTTGACCTCAACCAGTGACTGGCTTTTTAACCAGGATGTCCTAGGGGTTGAGGACAATTTCCCTGGTGCCAGCTGGGATTTGCGCTGCCGCTGCCTGAGGCTAGGTGAGCTGCCTGAGGCGAGGTGAGCAGCAGCAGGTGAGATGCAGCCCTGACAGGCTCCACTGCCAACTCCCAGCCCCCAGCCAGCATAGGGATCACGTTGGGGGAGGGATCAGTTTCTCCTGGCGCCAATGGGATTCGCGCTGCTGCTGCTGCACAAGGCATGGGCGTTGCCGGAAATGAGCTGTGCGCTCCAGCAGCGGGAATGAGCCCCCCCCCCCAGCACCGCCACCAACTCTCTGCCAGGATCACGTAGGGGTAGGGGCTAGTTATTCCCTGTTGTCACCCGGGATTCGGGATTTGCGCGGCCAATGCTGGGGGCAAGATGCGTCATGGAAATGAGGTATGTGCTCCCACTCCCACAGCCAACGTCGAAGTGAGTGTCCCTGGTGCCGCAGCCAGGGAGGCTGACTATCCGCCAGGATGGCGCAGGGCTGGAAGCTGTTTTCTCCCTTGTGCCACCAGGGTTTGGGATTTGGGCTACCAGTAGTAATATACGGAGTGAGAGTTTTTCTCTTTGAGTGAGGTTAAAAGTTCTTACTCTCTTCTCCAGAGACAGTACTATAAGCGTGTTCACTTTCTCTGTCTCTTCCCTTTGTCCCTCAGGCGACACGCACATGCGCGGTTGCTCCATGTTGGGCTGGGGCTCCCGCCACCCATGACCATCTCGGCCTGGCCCGTTTCCCAATCTCCCCAGTTCGCACTCACTCACTCAGGCATCTTTGAGGTTGTCTTCTTTCTGAGTCTGTATTTTCTCCTGCTCTTTTTTCTTAAAATGGTTTTTATTTATTTATTTATTTTTGAGAGACCAAGAGAGACAGCACGAGCAGGGGAAGGTCAGAGAGAGAGGGAGATACAGAATCCAGAGCAGACTCTAGGCTCTGAGCTACCTGTCAACAAAGAGCCTGATGTGGGGCTCAAACTCACGAACCATGAGATCATGACCTGGGCCGAAGCCGAACGCTTAATTGACTGAGCCACTCAGGTGCCCCTCTCCTTCTGCTCTTGCAGATGGGACTAATGGCCTTCTCAGTTCGATAGATGTGGCAGACAAAGTTTACCTCACTTCCTTCCTCTCTGCCATCTTGGCTCCTCCCCTGATGCAGAGAGGAACCTTTTAAAAAGAGTTTCCTGCCTGGCATGACAAATATTTCTTTGCCCAACATATATTCTTTCCTTTTTCCTGTGATTGTATTTCCCCCTCTTTAAAATTCTAAATCTCTACACCTCTCCATAGGTCACAATGGCCTGAGATTCATCTTGTTGATGTCCTATAATTAAGCCTTTTTTCTCTTATGACTCTGTCTTATAATAGGTCGATTACTAGGCCAGCCAAAGAATTGAGAACTGATGAAGAAAAATGTTTTCCTGTTCTACACATTCATTCCATTGTTGAGAAGTGACCTTGGTGCTTCAGAGCCACAGGAAACTGAAGAGAGAGAATGTGGGATAAAGAAGAACAGTAGCTTTCTTGCTTTACCAGACGGAGGGGTCTGAGGCACGTTAGCGCCTTCAGAACTGCAAGGCCGCCCAGAGGAAGGGGCTGGGGGTTTGTAGGGAAATACAGGATCCCC
>NW_021886547.1:0-1453 GCF_006229205.1 Suricata suricatta
TCATGAAAGTTTGTAGCAGAGCAGTTGTAGTGAACAGGTGTGATGTAAAAGTCAAGTCGTTTTCTGTTGCTCACATACGGTATGTTTTGCAAATATTCTACCACACTTGGCAATGTAAAAGAATAAATGTACTAAGTGCTTTCCAATATTTTGACAGCTAGCATATAGCACCCAACTGTTAATGCCAATGGAAAAGTCCAGGAAAAAGATTTTGATACGTTTAAAATTAATTTCAAAAGTAATGTATGATTGTTACTATTTTACAAATTACAGAAAGGCACAACTATTCTAAAGCAAAAGTTAAAACCTCTGTATTTATCTTCCTCTTGTCCAGTTCCAATTCCCTACCTAGGGACAATCACTGTTAATGCCTGGGTATATATCTCCAGCCTTTATCTATATCTGTAGAGATCATAATTTTCAGGACCTGCAAAGTCAAGTGTTTTTCACAGATCATACACATAGAACAATTATATACATAATTGTTCTAATTTTTTTCCTTTTAAATATGTCAGTCCTGGAAGAAAATAAAATGTAATTTTCTTTATTTTTTTAGAGTTTATTTATTTGTTTAGAGAGAGAGAGAGAGTAGGGGAGAGGCAGAGAATCCCAAGTACGCTCTGCATTGTCAGCATGGAGCCTGATGTAGGGCTTGTGATCCCAGGACCACGAGATCATGACCTGAGCTGAAACCAAGAGTCAGACACTTAACTGACTAAGCCACACAGGGGCCCATATTTCCTTTAGTTTTTAAATCCTGAGGAATAATATTTCTAATATTCAAATAACTTGACATTATCAATATGAACACTATGTTATAAACACACATGCACACGCACACACACACACACACACACTTTAGTTCCTATTCCTTCAGTCTATAGATATGCATTCTTTATATTTTCATTTATTTCCTGTTGTATAGAAGTAGTTTCATGCTGATCCTCTTGTAGGGTTATATTAGATGTTGCTATATGATAACCTGATGCCACTCTTAAAATACATTTTCAAGACCTTCAAATTATTTTATGGTAATGAGCTTCATAAATGTTCTTTGGCCTTAGTAATTTCTTCTAACAAGTACTTTTAAAATTACTTGATATTGTTACATATGAATTTGCTGATTTAAAGCAACCCTCTCCTGAAGGTCTTCATTCTCCAAAAGCAGTCCGCTCTGAACCTCAGCTCCTATATCACATGAGCATTTTAGTCAGACTCATGGTGTCTCTCGCCTAATTTATTTTTTTCTACTTCAGAGAGTGAAGGCATTGTGGAGCAAGCGCAGTAGTTTCCCTCTAACCCTGGAGTGTAGAAACGTTTCGTTCTGACTACTGCAAGCACACATCTAGAGGTGACCACGGCAGCTACTTTCAGGATGGATAGAGCTCGTGTTCTCAGAGTGTGGGTTCTTCAGTCTCTTTGCTGTGTTTAATTCTCACACATGTTACTTAGC
>NW_021886548.1:0-672 GCF_006229205.1 Suricata suricatta
ATCTTTTTTACCAACATGGTATTAGACACAGATTCAACTGCCTGGCTCAAGTAGTAGGCCATCCATTTTGATGTTTTCCCCTCCTTCAGTGGTATCTGACATTTGATCATCTGATATCTTATCAGCCTTTTTAGAAATTTAGCTGGGAGGGTTTGCTGGCACCAAATCATGTCTCATGTCCCATTTTTACGCAGTTTTCCAGACATACTTTACACATCTCACCTTGGAACTCACTGCAGAGTCTCAACCCATTAGAAGAAAAGTGAATGGTTCCCTCTGTCTCCAACTGCGTAATCTCACTCCCCTCTTTGGAGCTAACTGTTGTTAACAGTTTGAGGTATATCTTTTGAAATGATTTCCTGTGTATTCGCCATTCAAAGTTTTCTAGTCACATTTATACACATTTGCATGCAGATACACAAAAGTTTTTTTTTTTAAACAAGATGACATCAGAATATAGATACTTTGCAATTCGATATCTTCTCTAATATGTTGTGGGAGGTCGCCACTGTGTCTCCCATTTCACATGCTCTTACAATGTGATTTGACCTTGAGAGGGAGACTCTAGATCCCCTCTCCTTGAATTTGAGCAGGCTTGTGACATAGGAAAGTGGCAGAAATGACACTGTCTGACTCCTGATAAACTAGGTCAGAAAAGCAAGGCAGTTTCTC
>NW_021886549.1:0-672 GCF_006229205.1 Suricata suricatta
GTACTCAGGGCACCGTGCGTGTCACCCGAGTCCTTAGGTGACTCCTCCTGAGCCACCCCAAGCAGCAGCACCAGGGCCTTCCCCGCGCCCCCAGCCGCTTCTCTGGGAGACACCCTTATGGCGGCACAGACAGCAGATGCAGGATGCATGCATGCCCCTCGGGCACACACGTGAGTGCAAACGCTGGAAGGACAAGGACTCACATGGATTTGCACGCACAAGCACCTCTTGACCACCTCCACATCCCACTCCCAAGATGTGACTGACAAGGCACGTGGGCCTGCTGCTTTTACAGAGGCGACCCTAGGTGTGCAGACCCCTGGGGGGGGATCTTCAGACCAGAAAGCAGAGGCGCAGGTGTGGGTGCTGGAAGCCACGACTCCCGCCTCACAAAGGCCACGGTCCCCAGCTGCTCAGCCCCAGAAGAGCGCTCAGCAGTGCCACTGCCGCAGCCTCCTGCCTGGGGACAGCCCCGATTCCAGCTGGCAGGGGGCCTCCCTCTGGGCCCAAAGTGGCCCCCCAGCCCCGGCCCCCGACGAGCCCCGGCCGCGCCCCGGGACGACCGTGCGCGTGTCCGGGCCGAGGGCGGCCGCCCTGCGGCTCGGAGCCGGAGTCCCCCCTGCCGTCCCCCCATCTCTCCTTCCCTCCGAAGCACCACCAGCACCAAATGGC
>NW_021886550.1:0-672 GCF_006229205.1 Suricata suricatta
TGGAACAAAGATAGTCTTTGCAACAACTGGTGCTGGGACAAGGGGATATCTACACACACACACACAAACACACACACACAAATGAGCTTAGACATAGACCTTATACCTTTTACAAAATTAACTTAAAATGGATCATTGACTTAAATGTAAAGGCAAAGCTATAAAACTCCTAGAAGATAACATAGGACAAAACCTAGATGACTGTGGGAATGACAGTCACTTTTTAGATGTAATATCAAAGGCATGATCCATGAAAGAAATAATTGACGTGCTGGACTTCATTAAGATTAAAAAGTTACTCTCTACAAAAGAAAATCTCAAGAGAATGAGAAGTCAAGTCATAGACTGGGAAAAATTATTGCCATAGACATATATGATAAGAGACTAGTGTACCACATATACAAAGAACACTTAAAATGCAACATTAAGAAAACAAACAACTCTGATAAAATATGGGCCAAAGATTTAACAGACACCTCATCAAGGAAGATAGGCAGATGGATAAGCAAATAAAAATGCTCCACATCATCAGACAAATGCAAATTAAAGCAAAAATGAGATAGCACTAACATCTATCAGAATGGCCAAAATTTAGAACACTTACTACAGCAAAAGCTGTTGAAGGTGTGGAGCACCAAGGACTCTCAGGCACTGATGGCGGGAATGCATAAT
>NW_021886551.1:0-672 GCF_006229205.1 Suricata suricatta
TGTGCTGACTTCAGGGAACCTGTTAGATTCTCTCTCTCTCTCCTCCCCGCCCCACTCAGGTGTATGCACACATTCTCTGTCTCTCCAAATAAATACATTTTAAACACACACACACACACACACACACACACACACACACAAGGACGAGGCACACAGGCACGCCTCCGGGGGAGTGCGTGGAAACCTCGGAAATCTGAACGGGGTCAGTGGGCTGCAGAATGCCAATTTCCTGATGTTGACCATATTCCCTGATTTTGTGAGATGTGACCCTTGGGAGACTCTGGGTGGGGGGTACCTGGGCCTCTGCACTATGTTTGCGGCTCTTTCTGAATCTATGATCATTTCAAAAGAAAGACGTTTGTAAAGGAGCCTATTGAAAGGCTGCTTTCCAGAACTCTCCGTGGGACCCCACCGTTCTCCAGCAAGTTCATAAGGACAGTTAGTGAGAGAAGAAACAGAGGCAGCCCTACGTCTTTGGAGCAGGAAGGTCAGAGGGTATCTGTGGGGTGGAGCCCGGGACTTGGTCCCAGACCCCTCTGATCCCCGCCCCCCACCCCACAGGAGCCGGTATCGGTTTGTAGGGCCGCCGTAACCAGCGCCACCCCCTGGGCAGTTACACAAGGGACACTTACTGTCTCCTTACTGACACTTACTGACACTGGAGGCCCCGAG
>NW_021886552.1:0-672 GCF_006229205.1 Suricata suricatta
CCTGAACTTAACTCTTAGATCATCTGTTTGCTTTTCACTGTGTCTGCTCTCCTTCTTCCAGAGCTGAAAACCTCCTGTCTGGAAGGAAGAGAAAATCTAACATAAAGAATGATTCTTGTCTCTCTGTTATTAAGCTGTGTTGGGAATTAAGGTTAAGTTCACCACTCCAGTCCTTGACCCCATCACTAACATGGTAGATGATGAAAAAGACACCATCTCAGAGCATATTTTCTCACCTTAAAAAGAATGGGTTGGACTAAAACCCTTTCATTCCTACCAGTATTTATCTGCTCAAATAGGTCACAAATGCCCTTATGAACAGTTAAGAATAAAGGAACTCATCATGGACAGTAACCTTGTGTCTGTTTATTTTCACTGATTCAGGTTTCTTTTTCATTGTCCCCTTCAGAGGCTACGCCCCCCACTCCAGTTTCCTGTCAAAGGCCCATCACACTTGAGTATTTTTTTAAATTATTTTAATGCTTATTTATTTTTGAGAGACAGAGCATGAGCAGGGGAGGGGCAGACACACACACACACACACACACACACACACACACAAAGACTCTGAAGCAGGCTCCAGGCCCTGAGCTGTCAGCACAGAGCCTGATATGAAGCTCAAACTCATGAGCTGTGAGATCATGACCTGAGCTGAAGTTGGATTTTTAACCA
>NW_021886553.1:0-672 GCF_006229205.1 Suricata suricatta
GTCTTTGATTTCTATCTACGATTTCTGCTACTTTTTACCATTTTGGAGTAGAAAACAGAATTTTCTACTCTAGAATTGTACCATAGCTGAACTAACCTGCCCATGGCTTTATATAGCATTTGTACACTAACAAACTAGAAAACAAGATCTAGATTTTGTTTCTTTCTTGAGTGACCATTTCACAAATGCAGCCACATTCAGCATATACTTTTGAATGTTCAAAGGACAACTCAAATTTAGCAAGTCCAAAACAAAACTCTTGAATTGTTCCTCAATTCCCTGAAGTATCTGCATTTCAGAAACTGGGCAGCAAAATCCACTCTGTGGTTCTGCTCTAAAACTGTGGAATCATTCTTAACTCTGGTCTTTCTCTCATCTTCTCACACACTACCATATCTATCAGCAAGTTTTATCATTTCCACAATCAAAATATATGAAATAAAATTCAGAACACAATCATTTCTGACATCTGCTACCACATTGGTCCAAACAGCAGCTTCTCTTTTGTGGACTACCATAAGAATGGCCTAACTGGTTTTACAGTTTTCACCTTTGCTCCAAATCCTCTGTTTTTTCACACTGTACCTACAGTGGTGTGTCTAAAATGCATATTTGATCATTTCACTCTCCTGCTCCCAACTGTATTTACAAGGAAATCCTTTTTATTTATTT
>NW_021886554.1:0-672 GCF_006229205.1 Suricata suricatta
CCATGGCTCCCCATTGCCCTGCATAAAGCCCAGACTTCCGCCAAAGGCCTACAAGGCCCTTCAGGATCTGGTCTCTCCTCTCTCCATCTCTGCTCCCACCCCTTACGCTCTTTGATTCAGGTACACAGTGTCTTCACTTTCTTGACTAATCTTTGCCCACTGTCACCTCAGGGCTTTCGCAGATACTGTTCCCTCTGTCGGGAACACTGTGACTGATTTGCTGAGCGCGTGCATGCATGAAAAAATGATAAGTCAGAGGGAAGGGGTGCTTGTTACATAGTAGCAGGGAATTTAGTAACACTTTCCCCTGGGGTAACACGGCGATAATGTGTGGAGTCTACAGGGTGATCTAGGTAAGGAGATCCCCAGGCAGAGTGTTGCAGATGGCACCTGTTTCTTCTTGATGATTATGGTAATATGCAAGAGGAGGATGATACGCCTTGAGTTTTTCAAGGGCAAAACTCCTCTCTATTAATAATAACATTGGGCATGTGTTTTATTAAGCCTCAGTTTGTTCCGAGAAATGGGTTACATGCTTTGGAAATTTTGCTTTAGTTCTCTGTTGCCACTCAAGAAATTATCCCCAAACTTAGCCTTAAATTAACAGCAAACATTTATTGTCTCACAGCTGCTGTGGGTTGGGAATTTGGGAGCGACTGAGCTGGGTGG
The DNA here is from genome assembly GCF_006229205.1 of Suricata suricatta. Lineage (NCBI taxonomy): Eukaryota > Metazoa > Chordata > Mammalia > Carnivora > Herpestidae > Suricata > Suricata suricatta. Next base: position 670 of record NW_021886554.1, read on the forward strand.
TTT
>NW_021886555.1:0-672 GCF_006229205.1 Suricata suricatta
TTAAGGAAATTCACATCTTCTGAATCACAACTGGTGTCCACCAGCACATTTCATTAATCAAAGCAGCTCTCTTCTACTGCCGCAGCAGATCCTGTTTTCGCTGGTGCCTGTCTCTGTAATCAATTCTCCACAGAGCTGTGATCTTTTTCAAAATGTAAATCGGGTCATGCCCCTGCTTAAACCCTCTAATGGCTCCCGTGACCCTCAAAATAAAACCTAAATGTATTGCCCGGGCATGCAAAGTCACATGTGATCATTCCTACCTCTCCGATTTTATCCCCTAACGCTCTGCAACTTAGCTTGCCTGGCTACATTGGCCTTCTCTTCATGTCTTGAACTCTCGAATCTCCCAGTTGTCTAATGGTCTTTGAACTCCTGTTTCTCTCTGCCAGAATCACTCTTGCTTCTCATGTTTACACGATTCACCCTGTCTCACCTTCAGGTATCAGTTTAAATGACACCCCTCTGGGGGCACCTGGGTGGCTCAGTCAGTTGAGCATCCAGCTTTGCTCAGGTCATGTTCTCACGGTTCGTGGGTTCAAGCCCCGTGTTGGGCTCTGTGCTGACAGCTAGCTCAGAGCCTGGAGCCTGTCTTCGGATTCTGTGTCTCCCTCTCTCTCTAACTCTCCCCTGCTCATGCTTCTCTCTCTCAAAAATAAATAAAAACATTAG
>NW_021886556.1:0-672 GCF_006229205.1 Suricata suricatta
CAAAATGGGGACCCACTCAGAGTCTGGTGTAATGTTCATATGTGATTTCAAAAATATTCCCATTAGGGCGCCCGGGTGGGTCAGTTATTGGGCATACGATGCTTTAGTCATGATCTCACAGTTCGTGAGTGTGAGCCCTGTGTCGGGCTCTGTGCTGACAGCTCAGAGCCTGGAGCCTGCTTTGGATTCTGTGTCTCCCTGTCTCTGTCCCTCCCCTGCTCATGCTCTGTCTCTGTCTCTCAATAATATATAAACATTAAAAAAAAATCCCATTGGCTGACGGTGCACACTCTTTAGAAGCACCTGGCCCTTGGGCTGTTTTCCTGGGAGAATCCAGGTGGGTGGCCCTCACCTCACTGACGGTCAGTCTCCTGCTGCAGAGGGCCCACCCTGGGCATGAGCTTCGATGAGGCTCCGCACACTCGGGGACAACCAGCCAACCCCGAATTCTGCATTGAAGTTCCACACGGAACGGGGCTGACACTTGCGTGCTGAATTCTGCCCTGAATGTCTTTCATGTCAAGCATGAGATGGCCCTGAGCACTCTGAGTTTCGAGGCCAGAGCTGGAGGAGGAGAGCCTAGCCTTCTGCTCTGAGCGCCTCTGCGCCAGGAGGCCGCCCCGTCACCACCACAGCTGCCCCTTCCCAGCCTGAAGAGGCGCCCGCAGTCAG
>NW_021886557.1:0-672 GCF_006229205.1 Suricata suricatta
GGGAAGAGGAGAGGGAGCACGGGGCAAAAAGGTTACTGCAGGAAATAATGTCTAAGACCTTCCCAAATCTGGGAGAGAGAGAAGGACACTCAGGTACATGAAGCTCCAAAGTCCCCAAAGAGATCTTTACCAAGACACACTATAACTAAGCTGTTAAAAATCAAAGATAAAAAGAAAGATAAATACCATATGATTCAACTTATAAAATAAATCTTAAAAAAAACATAAATAAACAACCAAACAAGAGCAGAATCAGAACTATAAATCCAGAGGACGAACAATGGTTTCCAGACAGAAGGGGGAGGAGGGGATGGGCGAAATGGGTAGAGGGGAGAGGGAGGTACAGGCGCCTAGTTAGGAGATGAGTAAGTCATGGGAGAAAAGTAGAGCATAAAGGGGGAAAAGAAAGAATTTTTAGTTTCTTTGAGTTTTGGAATGTTTTTTTTGAGGGAGAAAGAGAGAAGGGACACAGAGACGGAGAGAGAGAATCCCAAGAAGACTCCACACGGTCATGTGGGACTTGAACCCACAAACTGTGAGATCACGACCTAAGTCAAAACCAAGAGTCAGATGTCAGAGGCTTAACTGACTAAGCCACCCAGGCGCCCCCCACCAAAAAAAAAAAAAAAGAATTTTTAAAGCAAGAAGATAATTGAAACGGATTGTGGGCAA
>NW_021886558.1:0-1453 GCF_006229205.1 Suricata suricatta
AGGTCCTACAATATCCCCACAGACTCACACACACGAACATCTTCCTCACATGTCCCGGGCAAGGCCTTGGAAGAAAGGCCAGGGATGTCGTGTGTGGCGGGAGGTAGGGGTGTGGAGGGACTGAGGCCGGGGGCTGGGGGAGGACCTGCAAAGGCCTCAGGTGCGGCACACTGGGGTCCCAGGCCTGGGCGAGAAGAACGCAGATGGGATGGGCACGGGCAGCACCGGGCACCAAAGGGCACCGTCCTCGGGGTGCACTAAAGGGTAAAGGTCAGCCCTGGCCGTGGCCCAGGAATCACTCAGCCCACGTCAGGCAGTTACAGAGGACCCGCTGCCCTAGGTGACACCAGAGGGGAAGGCGCAGGGGCGCTAAGCCTCCTGTAGGCCCGGGCTGTGGGGCCCCTGGAAAGGCTGCAGAGACGGGAAGACATCATGGCCTTGGGATCCTGGGGGGTGGGAGGAGCTGGGACCACCTCGGAAGACCTCGCTTTGGGTGAATGCACAGCCGCCTCCTGGTCACAATCCTAGAAATCCGGGATAGCTCCCTCTGAGGTTGGGTTCCTCATATGGAAACACAGTACCAATACGTTGATATACTGGGTTGCTATGGAAATTTACAGGTTATAGAGGAAAAGGCACTTGGCACCCCTAAGGGGCTCTCTGCTCTTGAGTGTTATTCCCAGCGGGGCTGGGCAGCGAAGCCCCCACAGCTGCCCTCTGGGACGGCCAGTCCACCCCTCTCCCCGCACCCGCTGTCACAGAGGGCCCGACATCAGGGGGACCCAGGACCACCAGACCTGCTCCAACACCGTCCAGAGACGCCACCCGGCTGAGCCCTGATCAACTTGCTACGTGACATTAGGCGATCACACCTCCGGGTTTTTTTTTTAATATTTAAATTTTTAAAATTTAATAATATTTTTAATATTAGCCCCTCAGTTTCTTTTTAATACCAAAGGGATTGGGTCCAAGTGAGCCCCATGACTTCCTGTTGGTGGTTTAAAAGCAGCCATGGTGGGAGTATTTACACCAAACCCTACAGATTCGGTGCAGCTGTTTGGGCCGACATTCCAGAATCTTCTCCTGCCAGTGGCCGGCCAGGACGGCGCTGCTGACCCAAATGGGTTACCCGGCATGTTCAGCATCTGGCTGCTTCCCAAGGACTCCCCCTTCACCAATATGGATGTGTACCCGGCCAGCAGGGGCCTGCACCCCTCATGCACCCCTACCCAAGGGCCAAGGGCCTCCTGCCTCCTGACGCCCTGGGCACAGCCAGCGAAGGGAGGGAGGGGCTGGTGTACTTGCCGTTTACAGGAACAGGCCCTGGACCCCACCTGGCCTGAATGTCACATGACGCCCTGTATTCCTGCATCTCCCCCTCTGCCCACCCCCATGAAGGCGGGAGGGGGAACCTGCCAGCCCTCAGCATCCCACTTGCTTTGCAACTGAAAGG
>NW_021886559.1:0-672 GCF_006229205.1 Suricata suricatta
AAGAGGTTTTTTTTTATTCCCAATTTTCTAAAACATTTTTTAAATAAAATAGAGGTATTGAATTTTGTCAAATGTGTTTCTTGAATGTATTGATTTATTCATGGTTTTTTTTTTCTTGAGTAGTCTATTAAATTATGTTGGTTGATTTTCAAATGATGAATCAGCTTTATATTACTGAGATAAACTTTACAAGCTCAAGGTATATATTTCTTTTGCATACCTCTGAGTTTAATTTACTAATATTTTTGTTCAGCATTTTTTCCTTTATGAAGTTTTATTTTCTTGTAATTTTTTTTGTCTGGTTTACTATTAAATTAATTGGTCTTACAAATAAATTGAGATGTTTTCACTATTATTTTCTAGAAGAGATTTTGTGAAACTAGTGTTCATTTTAACTTTAAATGTTTGGCAGAATTTATGAGTAATATAATCTGGGACTAGAGTGTCTTTATTTTTAAGAAGACTTTCAACTATGAATTTAATTTGTCGTATCTATATCTTTATGTAACTATCTTACTATTTAGGTTACCTACTTCTTATAGCATGAGTTTTGATAGCTTGTGTTTTTTAACAAATCGGTCTATTCTATCTAATTTGTTGAATTTATGTGAATAGAGTTGTCTTATTATTTCTTTATTATCTTTTGAATGTTTATTGGTTCAGTAATATTAT
>NW_021886560.1:0-672 GCF_006229205.1 Suricata suricatta
CCCCCCATGAGTCCCAGCCCAGCAGCCCACCAGCCTCTTGTCCCACCCCGCTCAGAAGGGACCAGGGACGCCCCCAGGGCCAGAGCCTGCCAGTGACAGCCCCCAGGGCGGCTCTGGAGCGCTGGGAGAGGACTTGGGACCTCTGTCCATGTCACCACGGGCAAAGCACACAGCCCGTCCTAGCCTGCACACACATGGAGACACAGAGCTCAGTCCCTGGCTGCTGTGAAGGCCACTCCCACAGACACGGGGTTGAGAGCTGGTCTGCCATTTCCTAGCCATGTGACCCAGGGGCTCAGTTTCCTCATCTGCAAAGTGGGAGAGTTACAACCACAGTCCCGTATCTCCAACCACCGGGGCCAGCTGCGTTTCGAGATTCCAATGTTTTCTGGAGTTTTGGAAAGGTTTTTCAATCCCCTGGCCTCCCCGTCTCACCACATGCTGCTAATGTTCCTGCAGGAATGCCACAAATATGCAAATGAAGCAGGACACGTAAAACCATAACCTTGTACCTAGTTGGGTCTGGTTTCTCCACCATACAAATTATGAAAACACGCCGCAGTCTTCAGAAAACTCTGCATCTGACAGATGCAGGTACGAGGCACCAGACCTTGCGTGTCACCTGCCTTGGAGGGAGAGAAGACGTGACAGCAGCGGTGGCACCCACCGTTC
>NW_021886561.1:0-672 GCF_006229205.1 Suricata suricatta
GTAAGCATCTAACCATTGTCATTAATTTTAAATCGTTCACCCCAGATTAATGTCATCTCAGGGTGCTAAGTGAATTTTCTAAACCATGTAAGTGATGTTTAGGAAATAGTATATGAAAGAAGGGTACAGAAGATTAAGATGGATAAGTGTTAAGATGAACAGGATTTTTTTTTTTAAGGCTAAATAATATACACACGCGCACACACACACACACACACACACTCATTATCTGTGGATTTGTAGGTGGATGTTTATGTTGTTTCTACTTCTTGGCTATTGTGAATACTGCAGTGAACGTGGGGTGCAGATATCTTTTAGGTCCTGTTTTCAGTTCTTTTGAGTAAATAACCCAGAAGTGGAATTGCATATAATAATTTTATTTTAATTTTTTTGAGGAACATTCATGCTGATTTCCATAGTGTCTGTACCATTTCACATTCCCACCAACAGTTTCAAAGTTTCCGCTCTTCTCCACATCCTCAAAAACACTTGGGGTTTTTTTTTGTTGTTGTTGTTTCTTTTTTTTAATAATGGCCATCCTCACAGGTGTAAGGTGGTATCTCACTATAGGTTTTATTTGTATTTCCCTGATGATTAGTGATGTCGAACATCTTTTCTTATACCTGTCAGACATTTGTCTGTCTTTGGGAAAATGTTTATTCATTAAAAAAA
>NW_021886562.1:0-672 GCF_006229205.1 Suricata suricatta
GAGGGATACACAGAAATGGAAGACAGGCTCCAGCTCTCAGCACAGAGCCTGATGCAGGGCTCAAACCCACAAACCATGAGATCATGACCTGAACTGATGTCGGATGCCCAACTGACTGAGCCACCCAGACACCCCGAGATCAACTGCTTTAGGAGATATTTAATTTTACACTTTGATTCAGTGAAGCACATTTTTAAATTGTTGTAATCCTGAACAATCTGAGAGTATAATAAGAATTTACTAGACCCACAGAAATAAAGTCTGAATTGCAAAAGCTTAAATAAATCAGGAGAAATTTAAACCAAGGTCTTTTACATTAGACTGATATTATTTTTATATGGTAATAAAATGAGAGAATCAAACATACCATTGTTTCTGTGCCCAAAATAGAGTCACTTTTACCTGCTCAAATATTTTATTTTTGAGAATACACATAAATCGTTTAAATATAAATAAATGTATGTGTCCATATATCAAAAACGTTCAAGGACTCTTGGATGTAAGCTCTAAGTTACAGAGGCCAAAGCCGTTCCTCCAAATCATAATCAATCTCTGTTCTGTTCCCTAAGATTAAAGGAAAATAATAAAGGAACAGGAAAGCAAAGGGGGAAAGAATTAAAGGGAGAGAGTTCTCTTATTGTGAGGATATGACGTCTCTCTGATGCGCTTCTC
>NW_021886563.1:0-672 GCF_006229205.1 Suricata suricatta
ACACACACACACACACAATTACCCCTCTTTTACACAAATGATATTATATTGTGTATATGTCTTACTCTTTCATTTAACAATATTTTGGAGATCTTTCCACATCAGTACAAAAGTCTCCAGTTCTGTCTGTCTATCCATCCAGCCAGCCAGCCAGCCAGCCACAGTTGCACAGTATTCCATGTATGGCTGTACCATCCAGCCCTACTGGTGGACTTACTGCATTGTTTCCAATCTCTTGTAGTTAGAGTAATACCACAATGAATCATCTTGTTGCATACATTGTTTTCTGCCTAAAAGTGAGGTGACTGGACTAAGGGGTAGATGCATTTGTGATTTTTTGATAGATGGACACTGTCAGGACAATATGTCTGATAGCTAAGGTGTCCTTCCTCTCTCTCCCTGCACTCCCTTTTAGGAGTATGTCCATGAGATAAACAAAAATACAATTGATCCTTGAACAGCACAAGTTTAAACTGCTCAGGTCTAACTACAGGATTTTTTTCAATAAATACAGTACAGTACTGTAAATATACTTTCTCTTCCTTACAATTTTCTTAATATTTTCTCTAGTTTATTGTAAGAATACAGTATATAATACATATACAAAGCATGTGTTAAATAACTATCTTATTGGTAAGGCGTCTGGGCAATAGTAGGCTATTCGTAGTTAAG
>NW_021886564.1:0-672 GCF_006229205.1 Suricata suricatta
GTTTCCTCTTCTGTGAAATGGAGTGATGCTATATGATCTATCAGAACGCTGGGGAGAATGTATGCTGGTGACTGACCAAGTACTTAGTACAGTGCCTAGAACAGAGTGCAGTGAGATGCAGGGGCAGGAGATGGATGTCCTTGAGGAGACCCCCCTCCAAACGAAGCCAGCTTTTTCTTCCAGCAGCCAGCCCCCAACATGGAGCTGAATACCAGTAGCCACTTTAACTCCAAGTCCTGTGATCAGCTCAGGTACAGTCCTAGTTCAGCAGCAGGGACTTTGCCACCTCACCCGTGGATGCTCAGTTCGTCACTCCAGCTATACTGTGGAGGAGGAGCCCAGTTAGGAACCATTAATGTCAAATCTCATGCAACTGCATGTGCCATTTGCCAATGTATCCTGAGCTTTATAAGACCACATACAAATGAGGTTAGGGAGAGGAAGGATTTGGGGAGGTCATTTGTATAAAAGGCAAAAAAAAAAATTGTTCACCATGTGGGGAGGGCCAATATTTATTTGTTATAAATAGCAACTCTTACATTTGAATATTATATTAAAATCCTATTTCTCTATAGCTTGGGAATTGCATTTTTGTTCTTTCATTCCTGTGTTAATTTAAGTAAGGTGCAGATGCTCTGATTTCTCTTTCAAATATGTCTCGCAGTGTTGTTG
>NW_021886565.1:0-672 GCF_006229205.1 Suricata suricatta
AAAGATAAAAGGATTATTCTGACATTTTAAGATGACTCTTTAATGTCCATGTTCCTTTGGAGTCCATTTGAGGAGGGCTACTGTATGGATGTTTGCCATTGTCTCCTTCAGAGAATTTTCTGGTTTCCAGGCATTCCTGCTTCTCCCTATAACCACAGAATTGGGGGTAGTGGAGGGTCTTTTTTGTTGTGGACTGAAGGATTAACAAAGTTACATCTAGCTTTAAATGGATTGTTTCTCCCAAGGGAGGTCAGTCTATTGGGAAGAACTGAGGAAAACCTGGAAGGCATATTGGCTCCTCCACTTCCACAGAAGTAAAAGTCAAAGACAGTTTCTTCAGAATAGGGATAAGGTTGAAATTTGGGTGTGTAAGATCCTGGGACCTGGGACTAGCTGAAGTTTTATCTAATGGTATCATGTAGTATGGATGGTTTCTCTTTACTTGTCCCTCACACTCCCATCCATAGATCTGCTGCAAAATGCTGGAGCATTTAGTATTTCACATTTTTGAAAAGGAGAAAGTGATGGTCTCTCAGTGTAATGGTCCTATTTTGTGGGCCCCTTCTCACCCAGTGTGTAACCACTGGTGTAGGCTCAGTGGTTTTGTGACACAGAGCTGGTAAAAAGCAGAAAAGAATTCAGTGATCTTCACAAGGGAAAAAGTGAATTTTT
>NW_021886566.1:0-672 GCF_006229205.1 Suricata suricatta
GACTGGAACACCACATGGCTAGTGAAGGCAACCTCATGAGATCCTATGAGCCAGAACTACCCACCTGAGCTGCCCCCAAATCCTTGACCCATAGAAACCATGAGAGATAATGAAAAATTACTGCTATTTTCCGCGACTATGGTTTTGGGTGATGTATTGTGCGGCATAGTAACTGGAAGATGACTGGTCCCAGAGAAAAAGTGATTGCCTTCTTTTCTCCTGTTACTCCTAGACTCTTCTTATTTATTCACTCTTTCCTAACACCCTAGCTTTGAAGTTTATGCCGAAAACAATGCCACAGACCACCTGTCTTTATTGTAATTGTCTACAGACTCATTCACGTTTCTTTTTTTATTGAAGATTTTTGTTCCTTGCTCATGGTCACTTTCCTCTGTGCCACTACTTTTATACATAGTATTGTAGTTCATTGGGGCTGTTCTAACAAATACCATAGACTGAGTATAAAAAAAGAGGAGTTTTTTTCTCACAGTTGTGGAGGCTGAGAAGTTCGGGATCAAGGTGAGGTGCCAGCATGGTTGTATTTTGGTGACACCCTCTTCCTGGTTCATAGCTGGCACCTTCTCTCTGTGTCCTTGCATGGTGGCGGGGAGGGGCAAGGAGCTCCCCGGGGTCTCTTGTAAGAGCACTAATTCCATTCATGAGAGCAGAGAG
>NW_021886567.1:0-672 GCF_006229205.1 Suricata suricatta
CTGCTGTCAGCATGGAGCTCCACACAGGGGTGATCCCATGAACCGTGAGATCATGACCTTAGCAGAACCAAGAGTCAGTTGCTCAACTGACTGAGCCACCCAGGTGCCCTGCCAATTTTATTGTGGTACAGATTGTATATTCTAGTATAGTATGGCACCTGGACTAGTCTGCTAGTGTAGCAACTGAAGCAAATGGGCTTATTTACACTGGGAAGAATGCAGTTAGGATAATGTGTTGCCCTTTCTATTGACCTTTTAATTACCTTTGCCTTATGCCCTTCTACCTGGGCTGAATCACAAAAGAAATTCAATTAAAAAATAGTTCCTAAAGGAACAGAGTCATTTACGTGAGGGCCTTCAGCCCCTTATTTTAGATTTCTCCCTTCAGAGTAGTCTGGCGGCAGTTCAGAAAGACAAAGTCCCATTATAGTAGCTTTATTCAAAAGTTACTTTACATCTGTCACAACATAAGCAATGGGAGAGATGGTCTATTGTCTTAAAATTTGGAGAATTCAAAGCTTAGGACATTGAGTGACAATTACGTCCTGTGTGTTAGACACAGCCCCACTCTGGATTTGTTGGTCAGATCACTAATCCTGTCATCTGTCTTTGGTCCATTTGGAAGAGAGATTCATTTAAGATCCTTTGAAGGGAATTTATAGGAATTGAAAG
>NW_021886568.1:0-672 GCF_006229205.1 Suricata suricatta
GTACAACCCTATTCTTTTTATGAATGGAGAAACCCAGGGGCAGAGAATTGTCCAAGTTTAAGGAGTTGGAGTTCCAGATTCTCCCACCGCTTTCTTTTGGGCTCTCCATGCTAAGCTGTAGTGCTTTGTACTGTCAACTGTAATTTATATCACGTGGATCCCAGAGTCAGAATTAATCCTGACTTCAAGGGATTCTGGAAATTCTTTGTGACTATAGCTATGGAAGAGAAGAACAAAAGCAATTACTTAATTCTGGCCTAAGGCTTGGTCCTTTTGACTCATAATTGGAAACATTTGGGTGGAGAGGCCGGACCAGCTGGGCACGGGGATCAATGGCACAAGTCAGCTCTGGCCTGTGTTCTTCTTTGCTCTGTAGACAGCCAAAGAGGACCTGTTGTGCCCAGGTTTCCAGTATCGCCCCAAAAGAAACCAGAGACTACCAGGGAGACCGAGTCACGCCTGCAAAAGCAAAGCGCTTTATTACGGGCTTATAAGCTCGGGCTCACAGACTCCACCAACCCACTGGCCACGTGGAGAGGAAGCCCTGACATGGCGGTAGGGGCTTTTTTAGGAAGGGGGCCTTACGGGAAATGAGGACACAGGCACAGCGATCCATTCCCTACCCCCTATCAATACTGGCAGTAGGGGGAGCCAATCACAACATTTAGAGTA
>NW_021886569.1:0-1453 GCF_006229205.1 Suricata suricatta
CCTTTCAGTTGCAAAGCAAGTGGGATGCTGAGGGCTGGCAGGTTCCCCCTCCCGCCTTCATGGGGGTGGGCAGAGGGGGAGATGCAGGAATACAGGGCGTCATGTGACATTCAGGCCAGGTGGGGTCCAGGGCCTGTTCCTGTAAATGGCAAGTACACCAGCCCCTCCCTCCCTTCGCTGGCTGTGCCCAGGGCGTCAGGAGGCAGGAGGCCCTTGGCCCTTGGGTAGGGGTGCATGAGGGGTGCAGGCCCCTGCTGGCCGGGTACACATCCATATTGGTGAAGGGGGAGTCCTTGGGAAGCAGCCAGATGCTGAACATGCCGGGTAACCCATTTGGGTCAGCAGCGCCGTCCTGGCCGGCCACTGGCAGGAGAAGATTCTGGAATGTTGGCCCAAACAGCTGCACCGAATCTGTAGGGTTTGGTGTAAATACTCCCACCATGGCTGCTTTTAAACCACCAACAGGAAGTCATGGGGCTCACTTGGACCCAATCCCTTTGGTATTAAAAAGAAACTGAGGGGCTAATATTAAAAATATTATTAAATTTTAAAAATTTAAATATTAAAAAAAAAACCCGGAGGTGTGATCGCCTAATGTCACGTAGCAAGTTGATCAGGGCTCAGCCGGGTGGCGTCTCTGGACGGTGTTGGAGCAGGTCTGGTGGTCCTGGGTCCCCCTGATGTCGGGCCCTCTGTGACAGCGGGTGCGGGGAGAGGGGTGGACTGGCCGTCCCAGAGGGCAGCTGTGGGGGCTTCGCTGCCCAGCCCCGCTGGGAATAACACTCAAGAGCAGAGAGCCCCTTAGGGGTGCCAAGTGCCTTTTCCTCTATAACCTGTAAATTTCCATAGCAACCCAGTATATCAACCTATCGGTACTGTGTTTCCATATGAGGAACCCAACCTCAGAGGGAGCTATCCCGGATTTCTAGGATTGTGACCAGGAGGCGGCTGTGCATTCACCCAAAGCGAGGTCTTCCGAGGTGGTCCCAGCTCCTCCCACCCCCCAGGATCCCAAGGCCATGATGTCTTCCCGTCTCTGCAGCCTTTCCAGGGGCCCCACAGCCCGGGCCTACAGGAGGCTTAGCGCCCCTGCGCCTTCCCCTCTGGTGTCACCTAGGGCAGCGGGTCCTCTGTAACTGCCTGACGTGGGCTGAGTGATTCCTGGGCCACGGCCAGGGCTGACCTTTACCCTTTAGTGCACCCCGAGGACGGTGCCCTTTGGTGCCCGGTGCTGCCCGTGTCCATCCCATCTGTGTTCTTCTCGCCCAGGCCTGGGACCCCAGTGTGCCGCACCTGAGGCCTTTGCAGGTCCTCCCCCAGCCCCCGGCCTCAGTCCCTCCACACCCCTACCTCCCGCCACACACGACATCCCTGGCCTTTCTTCCAAGGCCTTGCCCGGGACATGTGAGGAAGATGTTCGTGTGTGTGAGTCTGTGGGGATATTGTAGGACCT
>NW_021886570.1:0-672 GCF_006229205.1 Suricata suricatta
TTTTCTGTTCCACTCCCAGCTGCATACTGACACTGCTTTATGCCAGTTTCCACTCTTGTTTTCCTATAATGTATTACCCGTATAACAGAAAGAGTGATCCATTTTGCTTGTAATATCATGTCTTTCTGCTTGGAATGGTCTTTCTTTAATTATCTATGTAACTAGTTCCTCGCCTCTTTGGCTTAAATGTTGTATCAATAAGAGCTCACCTGATCATCTTTTTAAAATTCCAACTACTCTTATCCCCATCTCCACTGAAACTACTCTCCTTTTTCTCCCCCCCGTAACTGTTTTTATCTTCTAACATACTAATATGTTGCTTATTTATTTCATATATGCCATCTCCTTGATGTGCTCTCTCTGGAACAGCAGCTCCATGAAGGTAGGCACATGTGTCTCTCTTATTCACTGATACATTATAAGCGTCTAAAAGAGTGACTGACACATAGTAGGCTCTCAATAAATATTTGTTAAATGAATGAATGAATGAATGAATGAACACATTGCTATATAATGAGGAGATATTTGGTAAACAGAATCTCTCTGTGACAGAGGTAAAAAGTCTGATATTTACAAAATTATTTAGCATACATCATCTTTAAAAGCAAAGGATTTGAGGCTCAGGTAAGGGAAAACAGGGAACTATGATTCATAAAAGAACTAAGAAACATT
>NW_021886571.1:0-672 GCF_006229205.1 Suricata suricatta
GGGGGGGGGGGGGGGCAGACGGTGGAAGACTCCAGAAGGAAGGTATGTACTCTACGCAAAGGTGTATGAATTCAGTATGTGGCTCAGACTTGCTCTGAAGGGAAGAAAAGCCAGTTTGCAGGCTTTCTGCTCTGGGTGCAGTCAGCAGGAAGTCTTGATTCTGGAGACAGTTGGCCTGGAGTACCCAAAAGGTGGAAGGCATTGTTTGTTTCCTGGAGGGGTCCTTTCTCTGGGCTGCATCCATCTTCATCCCTTTCTTATTCCATAGTTTTAATTGTCTGCCTTGCTGAGGAGATCTGGAATACTTTCTCTGTCTTTCTCCAAGATGAATAGAATGTGTCTTCTCCTCTGCCCACCACTACCTCCTTGAAGAAAAGCTGGCAAAAGAGGTCCTTGTTTTCCAAATGTATAAAACCCCAAGCTTCTAGAGTGAGTGGGGCAGGATACAGAATGGAGTCTTGGGGGCACTCTCTTCTCTGGAGAACCAGCTGCGGGGCAGTCTGTAGCCTTCCTGACCTCTCAGCTGCTGGCCTGACCTGTCCCTCTGGCCCCCTTTATCCCGTGTCCTTTGAAGTCCGGTTCAGGAGTGTCTTCCTCCCAGCAGTCCACCTCCTCCCAGCAGTCCACTGCTGCCTGCGAGGAGCTCTTTCTTCCTCTGAAGACACGCCTGTG
>NW_021886572.1:0-672 GCF_006229205.1 Suricata suricatta
GTCCAACTTTGGCTCAGGTCATGATCTCATACTTTGTGGGTTTGAGCCCCGCGTTGGGCTCTGTGCTGACAGCTCAGAGCCTGGACCCCACTTCGGATTCTGTGTCTCCCTCTCTCTCTGACCGTCCCCTGGTCACACTCTGTCTCTCAAAAAATAAATAAACATTTAAAAAATAAACAAAAATAAAACAAGAGGAAAGAAATCATGAAAGAGGACAGTCCATTATTGTGAAAGCCTGAGATAAGAATGCTACATATTATTTCCATTCATCTTAACCACAAGGAAGCCAGAGATATATAGTCTAAACTTATTCATGACCCCATTCTTATTAACATAGAAAGAGAGAATGAAAGAAATTTTGGAAGAAAGTTTGATTTTGTTAAATATTTATATAAAATTAAAACATCAGGGGGCCAAGATGGCAGAACAGCATGGGAGTTTCTGTTTGCATCTCCTTGAAATGCAGCCAGATCAATACTAAACCATCTTGCACACCTGGAAAACTGATCTGAGGATTAACACAACAATCTACACAACCTGATCCACAAAACTCAGCAGGTGCACGGCATGGAGAGGTGAACTGGGGGAGGGAGAAGCCGGAAGAGGGCAGGGAGCTGGTTTTGCTTGTGGAGAGGACAGAGACGGGGAGACTATGGGAAAAGCACCCCCTCC
>NW_021886573.1:0-672 GCF_006229205.1 Suricata suricatta
GTGATTAGAGGGCTGGAGCTTTCAAGTCCACTCCCTGAGCTCTAGGGATGGGAGAGGGGCTGGAGGTTGAATCAACCACTAACGGCCAATCTGTCACATTCATGCAATGAAGCCTCCATAAAAACCCTTCAAAAGCAGGGTTTGGAGAGCTGCTGGATTGTTGAACATGAAGAGACTCAGGCATGCCTAGAGAGGGCATGGCAGCTCCGCGCTCTCTTCCTCTACCTTGCCCGATGCATCTCTTCCATCTAGCTGTTCCTGAGTTATATCCTTTCACAGTAAACTGGTAAGTTAGTAAGACATTTCTCTGAGTTCTATGAGTCATTCTAACAAGTTAATCAAATCCAAGGAAGAAGTTTTAGAAACTTCTTATTTATAGCTGGTTGGTCAAAAGTACAGATAACAACCTGGATTTTCAGCTAGTGTCTGGAAGTCCAAAGAGGAAGTTATGAAAACGTCCAGTCTCTAGCTAGTTGGCGAAAAGTGCAGGTAACAATCTTGGCTTTGGACAGGCATCTGAAGAGGTTGTGGAGTAGAACAATAATATTGTAGAACTGAATACTTATCCTCTGGCCAGCCTAAGCACTAAAAGTTTAAAAAACAAAATAATTCCTATCAAGGACATTATAGGCAGCATTCTGCAGGGGAAACAAATGTTGTGAAATTAGTTCA
>NW_021886574.1:0-672 GCF_006229205.1 Suricata suricatta
GGTAGGAAATAGGACTGGAAAATTGTATTTTCCTTATGGCTTTTTCCAACACCATTTTGAAGAAGTATCTTTTCTTCAGTGACCAAAAAATCCATTTCTATCACAAGGTAAATTATTTGTCATATTTAGATTTCTCTAGGCATCCCTTTCCTATTTTACATGTCTGTCTGTCCCTACACAATCTTACTGTTTAAACTACAAGAAGCCTAGAATTAATTTCGAGTAAGCCAGTGACTGCCTTGGCAACGTTTTGTATCACCATTATCTTTACTACCCTTGCTTGTTTATTCTTCCCGTGACTTTAAAATAGTATTGACAAGTTTGGAGGAAAAAATCTCATTAAAATTTGATTAAAATATAGGATATTTATAAGCTAAGTTGAAAAACCATAGCCTTTACAATAATAGGTCTTTCCCATGAGTCACATGGTGTATTTCCACATCAAAGACTGCTTCTGACTCCTTTCAGTGAAGTTTAAAATGTTCCCCATAAAGATCCTACATATATTTGCAGGCTAACACCCAGTTTATATTTCATATTAAATTAAGATGTTTTATCATGTTTTCAAACTGATAATTTCTAATTAGTTAGTTTACATAATTCCACATAACCAATATACCACTTTGGTTTAATAGTCTATAGAGAATTTCAGATAGCAATGCATACCATTGG
>NW_021886575.1:0-672 GCF_006229205.1 Suricata suricatta
AGATTCCTTGGGCGACACACTACTAAATTTCTCTCGTACTAAAGTACAATCAGACAACCCGAAGCATACCTTTTTCTTCGCCCCACGGAAGGAAGGAGCCAGAGATTACCAGGAACAAAACACCGATGAGGGTATCGGGAAGGACAGAAGGTCACAGGGAGTGGGTGGAGACGATTCTTGAAAACCCCTTTGCAGGGAGCCCCGGGGGCAGCATGTGTAGGGAAGGGGCTGGGAGAGCCCACGCAGAGAGCGGACACCAGGGAGGCCTGGCACAGCCCGAGGCGGGCTGCTGGGGTCAGAGGGGGACGGCGTACCCCACACACCGTCTCCAGGGGCTTCACCTCCCCCGCACACGTGCGAGCGGGCCTCCTAGGCACCGAGCTGTTTCCCACCTTGCTCCAACACATTCCCAGCCGGAGCGACCGCTTTCTAATAAGCAGCACAGTCCCACTTCCCAGCTGCGACCTGTATCATTTCGAAAAACAAACCGCAACTCCGAGGTGGGTGGCAGGGGCATCTCTACAGACATCATGCTTTACTAAATATCCCACTGGGTTGTTTTTTTTTTTAAACGTTTGTTCATTTTTGAGACAGAGAGGCAGAAAGCAAGCGGGGGAGGGGCAGAGAGGCAGACACAGAATCTGAAGCAGCTCCAGGCTCTGAGCTGTCAGC
>NW_021886576.1:0-672 GCF_006229205.1 Suricata suricatta
TCGGTAGGGGGGGAGACTCTTGATCTCAGGGTTATGAGTTCGAACCCCACATTGGGTATACAGCCTACTTAAAAGAGAATAATAATAAGATAAAATTTAAAATTACATAAATAAAATTTAAATTAAAAAGAAATCCATGACTTGGTTCTCCAGCCTCCTACAGTGGTTTGCTTTGCTTTAATCCTGTTGGATCAGTGGCCTTATAAGAAAAGGAAAAAAGGGAGATCGCTTTCTCCACACATACACAAAAAAGAGGTTGTGTGAGCACACGGCCAGAAGGCAGGCACCTAGAAGCCAAGAGGGGGGGGCATCAGTATGAAATCGGCCTGGCTGGCACCTTGGTCTTTGACTTCTCAGCCTCCAGAACTGTGAGAAAGCAAGCTTCTGTTGTCTAAGCAAAACAAAACAAGACAAAAACCCAAAACAAAACCCAGTGCGAGTGTGGCTGTGGCTGCGGTGCCGTATGGGGTGCTAGAAGGCTGTGAGCACCCTGTCCGGGGGGTCTTCCCTTTAACCCGGCTGAACCTTGCTCAGTGCACTTACAGCGCTTGGTGAACGGGCCGCTGGTCCCCAGGCTCGGGTTCTGCACTCAGTGACTTGCCCAGTTTGCTATGAGACCCCCGGTGGGCCCCTTCCCCTCTCTGGGCCTCACATCCCTGCTCCTGACATGAA
>NW_021886577.1:0-672 GCF_006229205.1 Suricata suricatta
AAAAAAGATTAAATGCATAGGGTCTCACAGAAACCAGCCTCAGCAACGACCAAAAAACTTTAATAAACTTTGTTTCACTGTCTTGTATCCTTTTGCCAACTTTTCACAATTTTTTATTTTGGGGGAATCATCAAAATATCTTTCCCAACATTACACACAGCAGGTCCTCTTGTCTAGCATGTCTAGCACTTTTCTTCCCTTCTACCCCTCTTGAGGCAAGGGGCTCCCCATGTAACATACTCCCACTCTATTTACACAGAGTTTTTTTGTATGACTGATATGCAGCTACCAGGAATGTGAATTAGGAGCACTTGCTAGCCAAACACCCCATTCACATTTTTCCCTATTGATTCAAGACACACTAATGTTGCAATACTATAGTCCAATCTCTCATTTTAGAAATGAGGCACCGGACAGGTTAAACAACATAGTCAAGAGCACCACACAGTGAAATCACCAGTCACAGAGCATACTCTATCTCACGTTTTTTGTTCCCAATCTCCAATTCATTCAATGATACCATGCTTCCCTCTAAATTCGCTCTTCTGGAACAACTGAGTTAGCCGGGCCAAACTATATGAGTTAATAGACGCCAGTGAATTTTTCAGGTCCTGGGAGCTTAACACTCTTAATAACAAAACTTTAAAAAGTTATCGATTCTTGGGGCACCTG
>NW_021886578.1:0-672 GCF_006229205.1 Suricata suricatta
ATTCAAATCTTGGGACCAAGGTCCTCACTACCTGTGTCGGTGCCTCTGATGAAGTTTCAAGGGACTGGTTATAGCAGTGCAGAATCAGTTCTGATTGAAATCCACTGATATGGTCATTGGTGAAATGGCAATGAGAATGTAAAGGAGCATGTGAATATTCCTCCTGTGGCATGCAGCCAGCCCCTGGGGTGTTTTTTATTGGAAGAACTAAAGTGGTAACTCAATGACAAAGGAAAGAGACACAGCAGAGTCCCCATACCTGTAGCACAAAAAGAATAAAGAAGGGTGAGTTTCAAGACACAATATCTTAACATTATATATTTGAATAGTTTCCTGATTTGTTTCTTAGGACTCTGATTTTATTTATTTATTTTTAATGCTAAAATGTTTGGTAATCTATAGTATGTTATTAGCTGACGAGAAAGCCTTTGAGAAATATTTGTTTTCCTGGGAGATATAACACTGTTTTCGTCTGTTTAGGCTGTGATAACCAAGTAATATGAACTAGATAGTTTATGACCTCTTTTCACCATATCGTCAGGACAAAGAGAGGAAGGTATGTATGGTGTCTCCTCCTCTCCTTATAAGCTCACTAAACCCATCATCATTGTTCCAAATTCATGATCTCATCTAAACCTAATTATTTCCCAAAGGTCTTACCTCCAAATACCA
>NW_021886579.1:0-672 GCF_006229205.1 Suricata suricatta
AATATACTTGAGGTCCATGCAATCTTTCATTTATGCATGTGAGAGGGTTTTCTTTCTTTCTTTTTTTTTTAATATTTTTACATTGTAGTACTTGTTTTGCTTGTTGGTGGTGTTTGCTTATTTAATACATTCTGTCAAGGACAGAAATTACATGATGGTCCCCCCCCCACCCCAGGAAGTATGTCTTGGGTTTTTGCCTTATTATTTTCATTACCTTTTTTTTTCCTCTTCTTTTTTTGGTGGTGGAGGTGGTTATGTTTAAATGAAGTTGATTTTACAACACCAAAGTCTTAATCATCCATTTCCTATATAAAAGGTAGCTACTTTTTTGCATGGAAAATAGTCCTTTCTACAAATGGTGCTGGGTAATGAGATAACCACATGTAAAGGGATAAAGTTGGAATCTGTTTTCCTACCACATACACAAATTCAAAATCAGTCAAACACTAAATGTAACAGTGAAAACTAAAACGCTTAAGAAAAACATAGGTGTAACTCTTTGTGACTTTGAATTAGGTGATGGTTTTTGGATATAAAATTCTGATAATGTTTTCTTCAATAAAATTTTGGTTGCATAAGCAATCAAAGGAAAAAGGAATTTGACTTCAGCAAAATGCAAAAAAATTGTGCATCAGAAAACACTATCAAGGAAGTAAAAGGGCAATCCACAGA
>NW_021886580.1:0-1452 GCF_006229205.1 Suricata suricatta
CAGAGCCTGCAGCCTGCTTCCGGTTCTATGTTTCCTTCTCTCTCTGTCCCTCCCCCTCTCATGCTCTGTCTCTCTCTGTATCAAAAATAAATAAAACATTAAGAAATTTAAAAAAATTTAAAAAAAAAATGTTGAAGACAATGAGATCATCTAAATAGCCACAAGGCATCTCTTACTTTGGCCTCACAATAACTTCATCTCCTGTAATTCTTGGGGCATTTTTAGCTTACATGTCTTACCAACTAAAATACATACCTCCACTTTTGTACAAGCAAGGGCAACTGCCCCTGGGTTTGCAAATGACAGACCTTCAAAAGGTCTTGATGGATATGTGTTGCATGAATTATAAATATGCAAATTTTAAGCCAGAAAAGAACTATAAACTTGCAAAAAGTCAAGGAGGTGCCTAAATTCCACCTGTACAAAGTTATGGAAGTTAATTTGAGAAAATCTACCAAGGAGTGTGTGTGGCCATTTTTTCCAAAGAGATTCAAAATTCTTGAGGCAGAATGAAAGTTACACTGCATCTAATGATGACTAGGAACGCACATCTGCTCTACGGGGAGGCTCTCTACATACACGTTCTAATAATTTCCATATGCCATCAGAAGATAGAAGATTGAGAAAATAGTAAACATATAATTTTTGAGAAAAGTATTTTGTCAGAGCCTAAATATGTTTTCCTTCAAGTCCATATTCTAAGAGAATGGTAGATAGATAGATAGATAGATAGATAGATAGATAGATAGACAGATAGATAGATAGACAGTATTAGATGATAGATACATAGGTAGATGATAGATATATAACTTAAATGAGGTTCTTACTATATTTTGTTTCCTAATATCCTTCAGATAAGGATAAAAGTCATATACAAGTGTTACTTAAAAACAAATCATAATAAACAACATTTATTGAGTTTTATTATGCACCAAGCACCTCACTCAAGTTCTTTCCAGGGCCATCAAATTTAGCTGAATCATACCAGGTAGCTTACCTATCACATCCAAATTAATCATAGCAACAAGTCTACAAAGGTAAGTACATTATACCACTCATTTCAGGATAGGATAGGAAGTTTACAGAGACTTGGTCTCTGGCCCAAGTCAAATAGCCAGTAAACAGCATACCCAGAACTCACCCCAAGAGCTACTATGAAAGACGAATGCTTGTGCTTGTGTTTTTAACCTAAACACACTAGTGTTCTGCAAATGAACTGTGATGAAAGATGGAGGGGTGAGGCATGTCCCAATCTGCCACAGATAAATGCTTTTGCAAAGTGCAATAAAAATTAACTACTAGAAAAGTGAAATAAAAATTAAAGCATTTATATTCAAACCCTGAAGTTATTGTTATTAGATTCAACAGGCAAATTTACTATTGACTGCACACGAGTTTCTCAGTCCTTACTCTCAGGTTCTAGGATGACCTTGCTGCATACTGTCACCATGG
>NW_021886581.1:0-672 GCF_006229205.1 Suricata suricatta
AATATTTTTAAAGTAGACTCCCTGCCCAGCATGGAGTCCAATGTGGGGCTCAGGCTCACAGCCTGAGATGAAGACCTGAACTAAGATCAAGAGCCCAATGCTTACCCACCTGAGCCACCGAGGAGCCCCTATTATTATTTTTTTAATGGAAAAGTACACGAATTTGCTTGTTGTCTTCATGCAGGGTCCAGGCTAATCTCTGCATCGTTCTGCTCTGAGTATTTGTGCCACCAAAGGGAGCACAGGATATTGTTCATTATTTAATCCCATGAAGATGATGTCCATTATATTACACAGCGTCTTCTTCATGAGGGCCCATGGGGGAACTTTCTCTTCGGTGGTAGAACTAGCGATCATTGGGCTTCTCCTAAGTAACTGCTTTCTTTTTATCTTCTCGGCCATAAGACTCATATAACAGTTCATGTTTACTTCTTTATTTAGGCTACAAGGGAACTTAAAACTTTGGCATAAACCGAGAGAACTGACCTTACTCTTGGCTTTGACTTACTTTATCTATCTCATTTTAGGCTTTGTCTCAGTGGACTCTTACTTATTTCAAATTTTATTTTATGTTGTTATATTTATTTTGCTAAGCTTCCCCAATTTGTTTTTTTGAGTAAAGGAAAGCATGAATAAAAATACTCAAATTCTTACATGCACACACACGTACAT
>NW_021886582.1:0-672 GCF_006229205.1 Suricata suricatta
GCAGCCTCTGAGGGATACACAAATGAAGGGGAGGCAGTAAAGATTGTGGAGAATCATCAGATAAATAGGAGAAAAAAGAAAGGAACTTAGTATCATAGACGTCAAAGGAAAGAGTTACCAGAGGAAGAAATGGCCAACAGCGCCACATGCTGGTGAGGGGAAATTACACAGGCTCCAGCATCAAAAGTCCTGGGCCTGAGTCTCATCAGCTCCACTGCCATCCAACTGGCTATTTCCTCACCTTAAAAAAGGTGAGAGGATACCATCCTCACATCACCCTTTTGCTGCTGTTTTCATGAAATACAGGGTGTCAAATATGCTGGAGTAAGAAATCCTTTCAAGCGCCCAGTTTTGCATCTTGGTGATACCCTCCTCAAATTAATCGAAGTATTATCTGGGGGAAAGGGTAGCGCTGTTGAAAATTTTATTTTCAAAGTTATATTAATTATTTCCAAGGCCCTTGGGAAGAGGTTGAGGAACCTAAGAGTTGTGGGGAACTTAAAAATTAGACCTAGGTAAACCGAAACTTAACCTGTTCCGCTTGTTCTGCTTCTGTACATACGCTTGGGGCGCTGTGTGTAGGGTGGGGTCAGCCATGTGGCTCGACATTGGGGCGGGGAGTACTGGATGTTCAAACTGTGGCGGGATCCAATCGGGGAATGCAGAATGTCT
>NW_021886583.1:0-672 GCF_006229205.1 Suricata suricatta
TAAGCTTGGGGCCCCAGAACCATATCTTAGGAGAGCTGAAAGTGGTTTAACATGACTGGAGACGCAGGGAGTAGGAAGCAGTAATTTACTGGGTCTAACACTAAGCAGGTAAGGGGCCAGGAAGGGCATTCTAAACTTTTTAAGAATCTGGACTTTATCCTGAGGGGCATGACAGGAACAACTGAATGATTATAGTCATTGGCGTGAGGTTGCTATGCTAGGGCACCGTGGCTGAAGTGGAGAGAATAGATTTGAGTCGAACAAAATGCAGGCCGGGAGACCTTGAGATGGTTGCAATGACCCAGACGGCCTTCCACTGCCTCTTGGGTCTGAGCAGGGCTAGTGTGGGTGGTGGGAGTCAGCATATTGGGAAGCAGTGCGATGTCAGGAGCACCAGGGTCATGGTCATATGAAAGTTATAGGGAGTGAGGACTACTCTGGGGTTTCTGATTTGGGTGATCAATAAGGAAATGACTCTTCTCACCAAGCAAGGGAGTACAAGGAATTGAATGCAGCAGAAAGTTCAGGAGCTTGAAACATTGGGAATTTTCAGCGTTTGTGAGATATCTGAATGGACACATATGATGAAGAAATCGTGCATTTGAGTCCGAGACTCAGGGGTTGACTGTGACCTGGAGGCATGCGCGTATGGGAAGAGATTCAGCCAAGGGC
>NW_021886584.1:0-672 GCF_006229205.1 Suricata suricatta
ATCCAAAAAACATGATGAATTTCTTTAGAGGCTGGGATTATAAGGGATCTTTAAATGTCTATAATACTGGGAATTATAAATTAAGTATGCATTACTTTTATAAGAAAAGAAAAATGAAAACCCTCTTTTACAAAAAAAAAAGTGAATTCCTCTATCAGTTTAAGGATATATAAGCAAGAGAATGCTTAAGATGAACCTTATCCTAATCACATATCTCTATGTATCTTAAAAGCTAAGAATTCTTTAATATATAAAGATACATATCATATTTTATGCAATAGTTATGTGCCTGAGTGAGAGATGAGAAATTTATTAATTAGTTGATAGAAAGAGAAGGATTACTGTTTTACTGACTCCTACTTCATGTCCTCTTGTGAAACTATTTCTGTTAGAAATATAAATATATATATATCCATAAATCCATACATTTACATAGATGTTTGCTTATACTGAAGTATGTGAGATTTTTCAAATCCTTAGCTGCATCATTTTAAAATAAGACAGAACTGAGGGGCGCCTGGGTGGTTCAGTTGGCTAAGTGTCAGGTCATGGTCTCACGGTTCCCGGGATCAGCTGTCAGCACAGAGCTTGCTTTGGATTCTCTGTTCCTCTCTCTCTACCCCTCTCCCACGTGTGTTCTGTCTCTCTCAAAAGAAATAAATAAACTTAAAA
>NW_021886585.1:0-672 GCF_006229205.1 Suricata suricatta
AAGGAAGATCACTTGGGGACCTCAAGAAGAGAGGAATTAATTCAAATTAAACGTGTTGCAGGTGAGTCTCATGGCAAGTATGTGACTTGGCTTCTGGCCTCCAAAGGCTGTTAAAGGTTCCAACTGAAATTCTTTCTGAGAAGTTCCAGAAAAGCAGATTTAAAAGAACCTAAATGGCCAGTCACTAGTCTCATTGCACATATGTAAATATTTGGGTGAAGTTTGTTAAAACAGTCGTAGTTTGGCTATCTTTTATAGAAATGAGGGTGATTATAGAAAAAAAAAAGGTTTCAGTAACATACTTTTATGGGTGTTAGATCCTAATTCTGATTGGATGTTTATTTGTTTACCTATAAAACTGGGGACTAGATCCTGAATTCTTCTGGTTTCCATGCATATATGGCCCATTTACTACCTGACTGCTTGCACTCTATAAACCTGACTTTAAAATCACATTGGCAGGACCACCTCCTGAAAAGACACCAGTGTTTAACCAAAGGGACCTAATTGACCTTGTTATAAAATGTAGAATGAGATGCTAAGATTATATAAAAGACTTCCAAAATAGTGGTTACAAAGGATGGGAGCTCAGCCGAGTGCTAGGGAATATCTGCAGTGTGATACAAGGCAGTTTATTTAGTGAAACCCGAATTTACACCCCTTTCCAGCAGG
>NW_021886586.1:0-672 GCF_006229205.1 Suricata suricatta
GCCCCGGGCGGAGCGGGCGCGGCGGCGCGAGAGGAAATCCGGACTCGGCTTTCCTTGATGCCACTGCAGCAACCGGCAGCTGGGAAGGCGCCCCCGGAGCGGGCGCGCCGAGCGGGACGCGCGAGCCGCGGAGGGAGAGACCCCGGCACCCGCTGGGCTCCGCTGGCAGAGTTTGCAAGCGGCCGAGACCCCAGGTAAGGGCGGAGGCGCCCGGACCGGGCAGGAGGGCTCCAGACGGGAGCGGGGCGCCGAGCTGCGGCCACCCGATTCCTGCCCCCAAACCGGGCTTCCGGGTCCAGCCGCTCCCCCGCAGGCTGGGGGCTTGGCGCCCGGACTCAGGTGTGTAAGGAAAACCGGGTGGTGACAACCCAGCACGGGTAAATGACAAACTTTCTCTCTTTTGGCAGAGGGTGGGACGTTCCGGCTCCTCTGGGCGTCCTTCCTGCGGGCACCCCGCTGGGTCCCCAAAGGCAGGCACTGGAGGCTTCTCAGGCTGAGCTGGGCCAGGGGAAGGTCGTGGGCCCCTTTAATTTAATTCATGAATTACCCCTTTCTCGACCAGTCGGGAGTTCCGAGGGGGAAGGAGCTGGTCATATTTCCAGTTTGGCTTTACGAGGTGCTTGCTGCGGTGATACTGGGGTGCGTGCCGTTTGCTGGCATCCGGAGCCAGCA
>NW_021886587.1:0-672 GCF_006229205.1 Suricata suricatta
TCATCATATTAGGTGGAACTATAAAGTGGTTGTCAGTTGTCACTGTTGTATGGAAGCTTACATGTGGGTAGAAGGGTGTGTTTGAACACTGAATAGCTAAAATGGCTGGTTATATCAGAAATGATGTGTCTCAGCCCTCGTGTTCTGTTCTTTGCTCAGTACTGCTGGATTGGGGTATCTGAAAACTTCATTTCCCACATGCCTTTGCCAGGTGGCTTCCTGTTTGGTTTTGCCCAGGGGAGACATGGGGGGAGACCAGAAGATAAAAACTTCATGGTGCTGGTTCTGACAGTAGTTGACAGTTACTAGTGATGGGTGTAGGGCAGGAAGAGGCAGACTGCTGTGACTCCTGCATCCCAGGCAGTGTACTAACCTCCCTGCTACCTTGGTGACCCTTTATGATTCCAACCCTGGCAGAAAGAACAGCCTCTCACCATTTCTAGCTGAGGAGCAACCCATGATACAGCAACAGACTCAACACACAGGTCTAGCTCAAGGGGTGTTAGCAGCCTTCTGATCTGTAACTATTACCCCCCCTTTTATAAACCTCCTGCCTACCCTCCTTCTCCTCAACCCTCCTAACTACTTTGTAAATTATTCACCAAATCACTTCTATTTTAAATACCTCAAGTGGTTTGTGTCTTCCTGACTTGAACAAGACTAATATACATT
>NW_021886588.1:0-672 GCF_006229205.1 Suricata suricatta
GTTATTAAAGAAATTAAGATTTAATAAAAGCCCTTCTCTCCCTCCAAAAAAGACCTGAAGCTTAGATAATTCTACAGAAGTGTTCTAACAAACTTTCAAGAAAAAGATAATGGTCCCTCTCATACAAATTGTTTTAAAGAAAGAGGAAGAAGGGAGGAAAAGAGAGAGGAAGAGAGGGAGAGAAGAAGGAAGTGGGAAAGATTTCCAATCAATTTTTATGAAGCTTACATAATTTTACCAAAAACACTAGACAGGGACATCACAAGTAAAGGACCATTATATGCCTATTCATTCAAACACATATATAAAAAGTGTGAGTAAAATATTAGCTTTTTCACCCCAAACCATCTATCATAATCAAGTAGGATTTATTCAAGAAAGCTAAGTATGGTTTAACATGAGAAAAAAATATCAATGCAATTTTCTACAATCAAGGACAAGAGGAGAAAATTTGCATTGTTATCTCAATAGTTACAGAAAAGGCATCTTATAAAATTTTATACTAATTGTGAAAACTCCCAGAAACTTGATATAAAACTATACTCCATAAATCTACATACAATATTCAACCTAAGAAAAACCTTTTCGATATACTACCTTGAAATCACCTTCAAATCAAGGACAAGCTAGGGCACCTGGGTGTCTCAGTCAGTTAAGTGTCTCTTTATTTCC
>NW_021886589.1:0-672 GCF_006229205.1 Suricata suricatta
GTTTCCCAGCAGGCAGCCCAGCAGACTTGTGCACAGCGGGAGGACCCACGTCCTGAAGTTATCGGGCCCCTGCTGCATTTCGTGGGCACAGAGTGGGCTGGCTGGTTGGGCAGTGCTGTGCGGCACAGGAGACCTTAAGGAGGCCTCCAGGCGGCGGGGCTGGCCTCGTCACCATGGACCATGACGTCTGTCAAGGGCTTTGAGTGCTCTGGACAAGGGACCCCGGTGCAGTCCGCTTCCCGCGAGCAGCTGGCCGGTCCCTGAGGGTGCCGTGCAGAGCGGGGGGCTCAGGGTGGGGCCCCGTTGTTGGCAGTTGGTGCTCCGCAGGCCAGAGATCCGGGTGGCCGTGGAGAGCAGGGGTCTGGGTCGTCCGGGTCACGTGCGGCCTCTCTCCCTGGCGCCCCGACCAGTGTGCCCAAGCCTTTTGGGCGGGCACTGGGCTGCCTGCAGGACAAGGGCGGGGCGTCGGGTTTTGAGGACTGTGTGGTGCGAGGTGGGGGCTGGGCAGGTGATGGTCTGTTCAGGCTGTTCCGGCAAAGTGCCACACACGGGCGGCTCACAGGCAACGGAAGCTGATTCTCAGAGCTCTGGAGGCCGGAGGTCTGAGGGCAGGATGCCGGCCCCGTCAGGTTCAGGGGAAGGCTGTACTCTGGTTGGACCCTGGCAGCCTCT
>NW_021886590.1:0-672 GCF_006229205.1 Suricata suricatta
CCCTCATCCCAAATTCTACCCCCAACTTCCAAGAGAAAAGCAGTGATCAGCAAACAGACAAAAATATTTCCCTCAGATTTTTACACCATATAATTTGGGGTTGAGGAAATGTCCACTGTTTACTTTTTCATTAACTAAATCTTATTCACCAATGATTACATTTCCTTTCCTATAAGTTTCGGTATCTTCGAGGTAATTTTCTTTTTGCATCTGCTTAGTTTTCCACATACTATAATTCTTGACCAAACGTGCTGCCACTGTGTTAATATCCTCTCTGTTCATTCACATTAGATAATGTTTTCTCCCAAGGTTTCTCTCCTGGAGTCCTCTGTCCCTCTATGCCAATCTGAGCTGGTTACTGTCTAAACCTGCTACACCTGTGCTTCTGGGTTCTTCCATCACAATTATCTTAGGAGTTTCCCTCTGGCCCATCCTCGTGTGGGAAATATTGATTCTTAGTATCTTTAGCACTTACTCCTTTGTTCTGGTGAAGTGCATTGCTTTCAGTACATTTTTCAGAGTGTGTTTAGTAAATGTTTCGAGACATTTTCCAGACATGTTTCAGGTGTGAAAGTATCTTTATTCTACTGTATGCCCTAATTAAGAGTTTTCCTGAGTATAGAATTTAACATAAATTCTTCTTAAAAATTGAGAGTACAGTTGTTTTTTTTT
>NW_021886591.1:0-1452 GCF_006229205.1 Suricata suricatta
GCAAATAAAATCAAGAATGAAACAGGAGAGATCACAACCAACAAGAAATATAAACAACAATAGGAGAATACTATGAGCAATCATATGCCAATAAATAAGGCAATCCAGAAAAAATGGAAAAATTCCTAGAAACATATTAGCTATCAAAACTAAAACAAGAAAAAATAGAAAATTTGAACAGATGCATAACCTGTAAAGTAATCGAATTAGTAACATAAAGTCTCCTGCGCCCCAAAAAAAGGGTCCAGGACTGAATGGCTTTCTAGGGGAATTCTACCAAACATTTAAAGAGTTAACACCTAGTCTATTGAAGCTATTCCAAGAAATAGAAATGGAAGGAAAACTTCCAAACTCATTCTACGAAGCCAACATTACTGTGATTCTAAAACCAAACAAAGACGTCACTAAAAAGGAGAACTACAGTCCAATTTCCCTGATGAACATGGATGGAAAAATTCTCAAGATACTAGCCAACCAGATCCAACAATACATTTAAAAAAATTATTCACCACAACCATGTGGGATTTATACCTGGGATGCAGGGCTGGTTCAATATCTGCAAAACAATCAATGAGATCCATCACATCAATAAATGAAAGGACAAGAACCACATGATCCTTTCAATAGATGCAGAGAAAGCATTTGACAAAATACAGTATCCTTTCTTAATATTAAAACCCTCAAGACAGTAGGGAAAGAAGGCTCATACCTCAAGATCATAAAAGCCATCTATGAAAGACCAACCTCTAATATCATCCTTAATGGGGAAACACTGAAAGCTTTCCCCCCAAGGTCAGGAACAAAACAGGGATATCTACTCTCACCACTGTTGTTCAAATCAGTATTGGAAGTCCTAGCCTCAGCAATGAGACAACACAAAGAAATAAAAGGCACACAAATTGGCCAGGAGGAGGTCAAGCTTTCACTCTTTGTAGATGACATGATACTCTATATGAAAGACCCCAAAGATTCTGCCAAAACACTGCTAGAACTGATCCATGAACTCAGCAAAGTTGCAGAATATAAAATCAATACACAGAAATCAGTTGCATTCCTATATACCAATTATGAAGCACCAGAAAGAGAAATCAAGGAATTGATCCCATTTACAATTGCACCAAAACCCATAAAATATCTAGGAATAAACATAACCAAAGAGGTGAAAATGTCTATATACTGAAAACTGTAGAAAGCTTATGAAAGAAATTGAAGAAAACACACACAAAAAGGAAAAATATCCCATGCTCATGGATTTGAAAGACCAAAAACATTGTTAAAATATCAATACTACCCAAAACAGTCTACATATTCAATTCAATACCTATCAAAATAACATGACAATTCTTCACAGAGCTAGAACAAACAATCCTAAAATCTGTATGGAGCCAGAAAAGACCCTGAATAGCCAAAGCAATCTTGAAAAAGAAAACCAAAACTGAAGTCATCACACTC
>NW_021886592.1:0-672 GCF_006229205.1 Suricata suricatta
AGGGCTGTGATTTTGGTGAATGACACTTAGACCTCAGACGTGGAGGCAGAGACTGGAGCACAGATAATCCAGGCCACTATCCAGAGTGGAGCCAATTAGGTAACAGCTCAATGAAAACAGAGATCTATAATAAAACTAGTTAACCTTTAACCAATAATGACACTTAGGGGAAAGACAGTGAGTAAATCTCTGTATCAATTTTCTTTCTGCTATAAAAAATCCACGTGATTTTCAAACTTAATAAATTAGAACCCACTTAAAAAATCTTTTTTAATGTTTATTTTCTGAGACAGGGTGCAAGCGGGGGAGGGACAGAGAGAGAGAGAGGGAGACACAGGATCCAAAGCAGGCTCCAGGCTCCTAGCCCTACACACAGAGCCCGACACGAGGCTTGAACCCAGAGACTGCGAGATCATGACCTGAGCCGCAGTCAACCACTCAACGGAGTGAGCCACTCAGGCGCCCCTAAATTAGAACCCACTTTGCAGGTGACTGGGTAATGTTAGCAGTGTGAATCTGGTTAGAATTTCAGGGGATGTAGAGGGAAAATAATGTTCTTGAGTTATCATGTGGATGTATGTCTATGTATACTTAGGATTCCTTTGATCAGGTACATAGGTTGCCAATTCTCACTGCAAACACAACTTTTGCTTTTTTATTCATTTACTGAAA
>NW_021886593.1:0-672 GCF_006229205.1 Suricata suricatta
TAGATTTTCATTGCTGATTTTCAGATAAGTATGCATATGACAATACAAAACATGTTGGATTGTAAAATTACCAAATGACAGAGTCCTCCACTTTTACTATGATAATCTGGTTCTTGTAATTGATTGGTGTGTGACTGAGGATGTCTAGATGAATGTGTTGCCATTCTCTCCACCCCATTCCCAAGGTATGGAGAACTTAGAAGAAACACAATTACCTTACACCTAGGCATGGGGATAACTCTATCTTCCTGCTATTAGAAAATTCACATTCCTGCTGAGATGCCTTAGATATCAGAGAGACTCCTTTCCACTGAGGTACATGATTATCAAAGTCGATGTTTAAACTACAGTGATTGCAGCAGGAGGTGTAGTGCACACTCTCACAGACCACACTGAGATACCACCTCACACCAGTCAGAGTGGCTAAAATGAACAAATCAAGAGATTATAGATGCTGGCGAGGGTGTGGAGAGATGGGCACCCTCCTGCCCTGTTGGTGGGAATGTCAACTGGTGCAGCCGCTCTGGAAAACAGTGTGGAGGTTCCTCAAAAAACTATCCATAGAACTCCCTTATGACCCAGCAATAGTCCTGCTAGGGATTTCCCCAAGGGATGCATAAGTGCTGATGCATACGCGCACATGTACCCCAATGTTCATAGCAGCAATGTCAA
>NW_021886594.1:0-672 GCF_006229205.1 Suricata suricatta
CTAAGATGGCAAAGGAAGGGGAGAGAAGAAACCTGGGTCCCTAAAGAACCATTTTGAACACCGTTATTGGACTGTTTTGTGAATCAGAAATAAAAGTCTCTTGGGTTAGGCAGCTCTGATTTCAGAGTTTCTCTGCCTGAGCGGCCAGGCCGATGTTACAAGGCCCCTGCGCCAGGGCTTCAGGCTCTGAGGGGCCGGCACAAGTGCGTCCTGAAGGAAAAGCTACCCACCAAAGCTAAACACAAACCCTGCTCTAACTGGAGGAGGACATATGATAGCAGAATCCCTCAGTAGGGCTGTTTTGTCTCCAGGACGCAGGGGAGGTCATTGGGCAAGAAGCAGGAGTGAGGAGTGGCAGAGGCAGAGAAGATGAGCTGGAAGACACCAAGGCCTTTGCTCAGCCCGTGAGCCACGTCCGTGTCTCCCTGAGCCAGCACCCCAGGCCCCTGACACGGACGCAGTCAGAGCAGCAGCCAGGAGCAGGAGCCACAGTCAGGACTGCCACGGGCAGGTCAGCGCACAGAGTCACAGCGCCGACGGTGTGAGTGGGGCCAAAGTGAAGCCGGCCCTTGTCTTACCAAGCTAGGCTCAGAGCTGAATTCACCTGAGGGAGACGTACCCGGTGCCTTTTGCAAATCACACAAAGGTGACAGCCGTGACTCCCCATGCTCC
>NW_021886595.1:0-672 GCF_006229205.1 Suricata suricatta
CACTAAGCATTTTAGGGACTGAAAAACCTTTTGTATGAATTTTTTAAGTGGCAAAGTTTGTATTTACTTTATAAAATTTAGCAAACATGGAACTTGCGGGGTGCCTGGCTGGCTCAGTTGGAAGAGTATGAGACTCTTGATCTCAAGGTCATGAGTTTAAGTCCCATGTTGCGTGTAGAGATTACCTTAGAATAAATAAGTAAACTTAAAAAATTTTCTTAAAACTGTATTTTCAAGGTAGTGTAATTTTTTTGCCAGTGGATGAGTGAGGAGTGATTTTAGTTTACATGTATATGTATGTAGACCCGTGTGTGCATATGTCTATCTGTGCATATAGACATGTAAAGGGTTTCACTTACATTCTTTGGAGGTAAAACATAAAATTTATCATCTTAGCCATTTTTTTAATGCTTATTTTTTGAGAGAGCACGTTTATGTGCACTTGTGCATGAGCAGGGAGGGGCAGGGAGGGAGAGGGAGAGAATCCCAAGCAAGCTCCATACTGACAGCACAGAGCCTGATGCAGGGCTTGAACTCCTGAACTGTGAGATCATGACTTGAGCTAAAGTCTGACGCTTAACGGACTGAGTGACTCATGCATCCCTCATCTTAACCTTTTTAAAAAAATGTTTTATTTTTGAGAGAGAGAGTGTGAGCAGGGGAGGGGCAGAG
>NW_021886596.1:0-672 GCF_006229205.1 Suricata suricatta
AACCATCAAACTAGGCAAAATAAATGTTTTGAGATATTGATCAATAGGAAACATAGAACTGTTATTCCTACCAAAGAAAAACAAATGAACAAACTTCAGGAGTACAGTGGCTTTTTGTCTGGGGGCACTTTCCACTGGGAAAGGCCAAATAAAGCATGGTGGTGTATCTGAGCTGAGGAGCTGGAGATTAGACGTTAGTGAGAAGGAAGCTGCACAGAGTAGTTAGTCTGCACAGGAAAAGACTCCACAAGACTCGGCAAAGGGCAACTATTAGGAAGAGAACAACTATGGAGAAGCTAAGCGCTGAACAATGATCAGAGGTTGAACAGGAATGGGAGATGTTGGTGTTCCAATCAACCACAGTGGAGAGTTCTAATTAACTGAGAAATTTAGAAGATATCCCAGAAAGGCTAGGTTTTATGAATGGAGCTAAACTAGCACTCCAGTAGCACTCTTCGTGAGAAATGTAATGTCATAAATGTTATTTAAACCTTTTCTAGTGACCTCTTGGGCAAAGAAAGTAAAAATAAACAAAAAGTTAATGTAAATAAAATATTTTACCCAATTTATAAAAAAGATCATTTCAACATGTAATCAACATAGAAGATTATTAATGAGATAGTTTACAATCTTTTTCATACTAAATCTTTGAAATTCAGTGTTCATTTTACA
>NW_021886597.1:0-672 GCF_006229205.1 Suricata suricatta
ATGTCAGTATGATTTTGAACATCTATAAGAAAAGAAAGTAATGTGAGACTAAGTAATGTGGATAAAACAAACATAGTGAAATATTAGGAAACTATGAGGAATTTAGCAATAATGTTTTCCCAATTTCTCCAAAAGCTATCAAATGGAATAACTCACTTATAAACTGAACAGCATTTGTGGGGGTTTAAGACCAATGAAAGGCCTTTATTTAAGTTATTAAAGGCTAGATGGAAACTTATTTATTTATATATTTATTGATAATTTTTGATGTTTATTTATTTTTGAAGAAGAGAGAGAGACAAACATAATGTGAGTCAGGGAGGGCAAAAAGAGCAGGAGACATAGAATCCAAAGCAGGCTCCCAGCTCTGAGCTGTCTGCACAGAGCCTGACACAGGGACCTGAACTCATGAGCCATGAGATCATGACCTGAGCCAAAGTCAGACACTTAACCTAGGGAGCCACTCAGGCACACCTGGAAATTTTATTTTTAACTGTACAATAGATGATTTGAGGTGGGATATTTTTTGCAAGCTGGGCAACTTTATTTGAACTGTGTAAACTACAGAGAATAGAAATATTCCTGTAATGTGTTCATTTCATTAAGAACTTGGAGTGAAAAAATGGCTCTGTGTTACATACTGGGAGTATCTTTGGTCAAAACTACATGTTA
>NW_021886598.1:0-672 GCF_006229205.1 Suricata suricatta
TTACTCTCTTCTAAGATAACGTAAACCCTAGAGCACTTCACCTCTACCCACTTCCTAGCTTCTTATGATTGTGTGTTTAATTTTCCATATATATTTGAGCCAAACAAAACCTTCTATACAACTCCTGGTAGAGCCAAAACTCACTTAGATCTGGCTACACTTTTTCTCTTTCTATTGCTCTTTATTTCTCCCTGTGTTTTCTAGTTTCTTTTAGCAATTATTGTTCCCATGCTCTAGAAATTCCTGGAAATTCTTTTTTTTTTTTTTTTTAGTGATGTTCTCCTAGCAACAAACTCTCTCAATTTTTCTTTTTTGCTTGGAAATGAGTTTGTGTAGCCTTTACTTTGAGGAATATTTTCTCTGCTATGAAATTCTAGATGGTTATTGTTTGGGGAATTTTTTTCAGCATTTTACAGTTATCTTTCCATTTTTCTCTTGACTCTTGGGAAGTCACTCTTTATGAACATTTTTCATTGAATGCATCCCACATCTTTTCTCTAGTCACTTTTAATATTTTTCTGTCTTTTGTTGTTGTTCTTTGGCTTATTTGTTACAAATCTTTACTCTAATGTATCCATTCCACTTACGGTTTTCAGCATTTACTGTTCTCATAGCTAAGTGTTTCTATGGTTTTAGAAGTATTTAGTCATTTCTCATTAAATTTGGCTTGTG
>NW_021886599.1:0-672 GCF_006229205.1 Suricata suricatta
TTTTTTTCTTTATGAATTATGTTTTTCATATCTGACAACACTTAGTGAAACTCTAGGTCTGAAGTTTTCCTTCTTTGTTTGCTTCTAAAAATATTGTAGTTTTATATTTTACATCTAAATATATGGTCCACATTGCGTTATTTTGGGTATAAGGCATTAGATATAGGTTGGAGCTTTTTTAAAATTTGTTTTAATGTTTTATTTATTTTTTGATACAGAGAGAGACAGATTATGAGAGGGGGAGGGGCAGAGAGAGAAAAAGACACAGAATCTGAAGCAGGCTTCAGGCTCTGAGCTAGCTGTCAGCACCGAACCTGACGCGGGGCTTGAATCCATGAATGTGAGATCTGACCTGAGCTAAAGTCAGAGGTTTAACGGACTCAGCTACCCAGGCAGCCTGGTTGAAGTTTTTTAAAAACATATTTATTTATTTTTGCGAGAGTGCACGTGGGGGCCGGGGGTCAGAGAGAGGGGAACAGAGAATCTGAAGCAAGTTCGGTGCTGATAGGCTGACCGCAGTGAGCCTGATGTGGGACTCGAACTCCTGAACCGGGAGATCCTATCACTATCACTATCACTTCACCAATGCCATTCCATCTTGATTTCTGAAACTATATAATCAATCTTAAAATTGGGTAGACTGACTGTTCACAGGTCATTCTTTTTCAAAAT
>NW_021886600.1:0-672 GCF_006229205.1 Suricata suricatta
AAAAAGATGCTCCTCTTCCCGATAGTGTGACCAGGTGACTATTCACTGAGGCGGGGTCACCATGACCAGCCCCGGCCGTGAACTCTGCTGCAGGGGAAGGGCGTCGGCCCCCCGCACAAGCCCAGGGCTTTCTCCCGATGCTTGCAGACGGAGTGCGGGGAGGGGACCCATTCCAGCCCCCCGGTTCTCACGACAGCCCTGCACACGGGCACCATCATCCCCACTGCCCAGATTAGAGGCGGAGGCGTGGACAGGGGCCGTGGTGACCCCAAGGGCGCGCTCCAGAGGTGGAATCAGACAGGCTCTTTCTAGACCAGTGCTCTGTGGAGCTCTTCCCAGCCCCCCAAAGGAGAAGGGGGCTTCCTGCTGACCCACAATGCTGGCCTTCCCCTTCAACCGGCGGGGGGGTGCTGGTCCATGCACTACTCCCCGGGGAGGGTACCTTTGCCCAAAAGGCCTCCTCTACAATGAAATCTATTCCATTTCTCCCAGGGAGAGGAATCCTTTCTCTCTGCCAAAGACCACCAGGGGGAGGGGAGGGAACCTGCGGGGCTCAGAAAGCCCCGCGGCAGGTGCTGGCTCTCCAAGGGCCACGCTGCAGACCCCAAGGGCAGGCCGCCAGACCCCCTCATTCACTCCTGCCACCCACCCCGGGAGCGACACCCTTCTCCT
>NW_021886601.1:0-672 GCF_006229205.1 Suricata suricatta
GCATCCTCGTCTCCCAGGTACCTGAATAGGGCAGGGAGAGGGCAGTTGGGGCCAAGGTAGGGTCAGCCCTGGGGGTCAGTGTCTGGACAAGGGGGTCTGAACAGAATTGGGTCCTGGCTCCCACATAGCAGCACAGAAGGATATTAGATTGTAGGAAACATTCCCAAAGGGAATAAAGGAAAGGCAGTGTCATGGTCAACGTGACTTAAGGCTCTGGAACCCATTGCACGGGTTCAAAACCCAGTTCCATATGACAATTGATGAGTCCCTTGGCCTCTCCATGCCTTAGTTCTTCTAGGAAATGAAAAGAAGAAAATGTTACCATGGTCTAGCTCAGTAACGCTAAACTGTCAACATCAGGTTTCAGTAGTTGTAATTGCATAAAGTACAAGCATAAATGTTGTCTCTAGCTCTTTGGTCCACCAGTCATTGTGCAAATCACAGATATGCATCACAGTTAGTGACCATTCCTGTCAAGTCTTTCAAAGTCTGTCTGTGACAGGTCACTGAGCAGCCAATGAGTTAATGCATAGACAGCAAGGGCTGTGATTGTGGTACTTCCTTATGTACCAGGGATAAAGCCACATGACACTTTAGTAAATTGGCCAATTGGCAGAGGGAACTGATCAGCCAAGATGAAAGCACAGCAGTGAAATGAAGAGGCTGGAGGTA
>NW_021886602.1:0-1452 GCF_006229205.1 Suricata suricatta
ATGCTTTAATCGCTGGTAGGTATTTTGTTTTTTTTTAATGTTTATTTATTTTGAGAGTGAGGGCAGAGAGAAAGAAAGGGAGAGAGAGCCCTAAGCAGGCTCCATGCTGCCAGCACAGAGCCCGTTGAGGGGCTCCGTCTTACAAACCGAGAGATCATGACCTGAGCCCAAATCAACCAACTGAGGCACCTAGGTGCCCCTATTTTTTTACTTTTAAAGTTTTATTTATTTAACAGATCAAGAGTCGCATGCTCTTCTGACTGAGCCAGCCAAGTACCCCAGCTGGTAGCTATTTAAAAAAACAATATTTTAAATACAAATTGGGGAATAAATTATATACAGCCTAGATCTAGATTATGTGTGAAGAACAGCACTCAGATTGTATCTTTTCCAGATCATTTTAAACTTTCAGTTAAAAATAGGGGCACCTGGGTGGTTCAGTTGGTTAAGTGTCCAGCATGGGCTCAGGTCATGATCTCAGGTCATGATCTCCTGGTTTGTGGGTTCAAGCCCTGCGTTGGGCTCTGTGCTGACAGCTCAGAGCCTGGAGCCTTCTTTGGATTCTTTGTCTCCCTGCTCTCTCCTCTCCCTGCTCATGCTGTCTGTCTCTCTCAAAAATAAATAAACATTAATAAAAATTAAACTTTCAGTAAAAATAAAGATCATCTTATGATAGTTTCAGTTGCCAAAAAAGCTAATAATCATGACTCATTTTTCCTGAAAACATATATATATTTAAGATTTTTCATGATTTTTTGCTAAAGTTTATGTATGTATGTATGTATGTATGTATGTAGGCATCTATCTATCTATCTAGAGTGGGGGAGGGGCAGAAAGAGCGGGAGAGAGAGGGAATCCCAAGCAGAATCCCAAGCTTTGTCAGCGAGGAGCCTGACGAGGGGCTCCAATCCACAAACTATGAGATCATGACCTGAGCCAAAACCCAGAGTCCGATGCTTAACCAGTTGAGCCACTCAGGCACCCCTAAAGATTTTTTTTAATTTTAAATTTTTTGTAAATTTATTTTTGAGGGAGTGCAATCAGGGGAGCGGTAGAGAGAGGAGGGCAGAGGATCAGAAGCAAGCTCTGTGCTGAGAGCAGTAAGCCCAAGGTGGGGCTTGAACTCACAAACCGTGAGATCATGACCCGAGCCGAAGTCAGACAACCAACCGAGCCACCCTGGTGCCCCAAAGATATTTTATTTTTAAGTAATCTCTACATCCAACGTGAGGCTCAAACTCACAACCCTGAGATCAAGGTTTGCACGCGCTACCGAGACAGGCGCCCCTCAGAAATAAATATACTTAATTGATATAATATATAAATTTCCTTAAATTTTAAATATATAATTGGTCAAAGTCCAAGGGATTATATGTCTTTCCAGAATAGAAGGTCAACTGTCTTTAAAAAATTACTTTTGGGGTGCCTGGGTGGCTCAGTCAGTTAAGCGTC
>NW_021886603.1:0-672 GCF_006229205.1 Suricata suricatta
CAAAATGGGGACCCACTCAGAGTCTGGTGTAATGTTCATATGTGATTTCAAAAATATTCCCATTAGGGCGCCCGGGTGGGTCAGTTATTGGGCATACGATGCTTTAGTCATGATCTCACAGTTCGTGAGTGTGAGCCCTGTGTCGGGCTCTGTGCTGACAGCTTAGAGCCTGGAGCCTGCTTTGGATTCTGTGTCTCCCTGTCTCTGTCCCTCCCCTGCTCATGCTCTGTCTCTGTCTCTCAATAATATATAAACATTAAAAAAAAATCCCATTGGCTGACGGTGCACACTCTTTAGAAGCACCTGGCCCTTGGGCTGTTTTCCTGGGAGAATCCAGGTGGGTGGCCCTCACCTCACTGACGGTCAGTCTCCTGCTGCAGAGGGCCCACCCTGGGCATGAGCTTCGATGAGGCTCCGCACCCTCGGGGACAACCAGCCAACCCCGAATTCTGCATTGAAGTTCCATACGGAAAGGGGCTGACACTTGCGTGCTGAATTCTGCCCTGAATGTCTTTCATGTCAAGCATGAGATGGCCCTGAGCACTCTGAGTTTCGAGGCCAGAGCTGGAGGAGGAGAGCCTAGCCTTCTGCTCTGAGCGCCTCTGCGCCAGGAGGCCGCCCCGTCACCACCACAGCTGCCCCTTCCCAGCCTGAAGAGGCGCCCGCAGTCAG
>NW_021886604.1:0-672 GCF_006229205.1 Suricata suricatta
CCCTCTGCTGAGGTCCCAATCCCCGCAGCACCCCAGGACATGATGTGACTTGGACACAGGGTCATCATGCAAATAACCGAGTTGAGGGAGAGTCATCAGAGTAGATGGGCCCTGACCGGGACTCGTGTCCTCAGAAGAGCGGAAAATCTGGGGGAACCTGGGAGAGCTCAGTCATTAAGCATCCAACTCTTGACTTTGCCTCAGGCCATGATCTCATGGTTTGTGAATTCGAGACACGCGTCAGGCTCTGTGCTGACAGAGCAGTGCCTGCTTGGGACTCTCTCTCCCTGCCCCTCCCCCGCCCGTTTTCTCATTCCCAGGGCACTGTCCCAGTGCTGGCCGCGTGGCACCAAGACCTCATTTCCGGCCAACACCCCAGTCCTGCAGGGAGGCCCAGATCACATCTTCGTGTCACTGAGCACAAGGGTCAGGGGCATGTGTGTGTTGAAGGGACAGGTCCCTCTGGCCAGTCAGAACTTGACATTACAGCCTCGTTCTCTTAGAAACTGTCGAACACCAACACTCAGTGGTGTGAAAAGCCGCCCGCGGAGTTAGAGCCGGGTGGCAGTGACGCGTGCCGCCCACAGTCCCTCCTGTGTCCCTACCAGGACCTCCCCTCAGGGACATGTGGCTGGGAGATCCGCCGCCGCTGACCTGAGCGTCCAGGACGGC
>NW_021886605.1:0-672 GCF_006229205.1 Suricata suricatta
TCCCTACGTGGTGCTCTCCGGGCAGTGTTTCAAGGGACAAGGGGGAAAGCATCTCCATCAGTAATAACAGCACTCATGGTGACTGGAGCATAGGACACTCACGTAGCACACTCACATTACACACTCACATCACACGCTCACGTAACACGCTCATGTAACACGCTCACGTAGCATGCTCATGTAACATGCTCCACGTTTCCGTCTGCCAGCCACAGTTTGACGCACTTCACGTCTGTTATCTCCCATAATCCTCCACAGCAGCTCCGTCAGGTTGATGCCGTTATGGTGCCCATTTTACAGATGAGTAAACTGAAATACAGACCTCAGGTAACTTGCCCAAACCACAGAGCCAGCTTGCGGCAGAGCAGATGGGCTGGTGTGTGATCTCGACCCCAAGGCCAGACCACCTTCTCTGGTCACTGTTCCATTCTTATCTGAGCATCTTTCCCAGCCCGGTCCTGCCGGCCCAACAGTCACTGCGAGCGAGGAGCACATGGCACAACTCTCCAGGCAATTCTTTCCCCTAATGTGTGTGCCGGGGCAGCGGGGTCCGTCCCCGCCTGTGGTGGAAGCGAGTCCCCACCCCCGGGCCACTGTCGGGGGCAGCCCTGGCCAGGAGCCACAGCGCAGGCTTCCTCATCTTCCTCGTCACTGCGTCCCGAGCCCGTGGCC
>NW_021886606.1:0-672 GCF_006229205.1 Suricata suricatta
TGGTATTTGGAGGTAAGACCTTTGGGAAATAATTAGGTTTAGATGAGATCATGAATTTGGAACAATGATGATGGGTTTAGTGAGCTTATAAGGAGAGGAGGAGACACCATACATACCTTCCTCTCTTTGTCCTGACGATATGGTGAAAAGAGGTCATAAACTACCTAGTTCATATTACTTGGTTATCATAGCCTAAACAGACGAAAACAGTGTTATATCTCCCAGGAAAACAAATATTTCTCAAAGGCTTTCTCGTCAGCTAATAACATACTATAGATTACCAAACATTTTAGCATTAAAAATAAATAAATAAAATCAGAGTCCTAAGAAACAAATCAGGAAACTATTCAAATATATAATGTTAAGATATTGTGTCTTGAAACTCACCCTTCTTTATTCTTTTTGTGCTACAGGTATGGGGACTCTGCTGTGTCTCTTTCCTTTGTCATTGAGTTACCACTTTAGTTCTTCCAATAAAAAACACCCCGGGGGCTGGCTGCATGCCACAGGAGGAATATTCACATGCTCCTTTACATTCTCATTGCCATTTCACCAATGACCATATCAGTGGATTTCAATCAGAACTGATTCTGCACTGCTATAACCAGTCCCTTGAAACTTCATCAGAGGCACCGACACAGGTAGTGAGGACCTTGGTCCCAAGATTTGAAT
>NW_021886607.1:0-672 GCF_006229205.1 Suricata suricatta
AACCATCAAACTAGGCAAAATAAATGTTTTGAGATATTG
Source organism: Suricata suricatta (assembly GCF_006229205.1). Lineage (NCBI taxonomy): Eukaryota > Metazoa > Chordata > Mammalia > Carnivora > Herpestidae > Suricata > Suricata suricatta. The sequence goes on from NW_021886607.1 coordinate 40, forward strand.
ATCAATAGGAAACATAGAACTGTTATTCCTACCAAAGAAAAACAAATGAACAAACTTCAGGAGTACAGTGGCTTTTTGTCTGGGGGCACTTTCCACTGGGAAAGGCCAAATAAAGCATGGTGGTGTATCTGAGCTGAGGAGCTGGAGATTAGACATTAGTGAGAAGGAAGCTGCACAGAGTAGTTAGTCTGCACAGGAAAAGACTCCACAAGACTCGGCAAAGGGCAACTATTAGGAAGAGAACAACTATGGAGAAGCTAAGCGCTGAACAATGATCAGAGGTTGAACAGGAATGGGAGATGTTGGTGTTCCAATCAACCACAGTGGAGAGTTCTAATTAACTGAGAAATTTAGAAGATATCCCAGAAAGGCTAGGTTTTATGAATGGAGCTAAACTAGCACTCCAGTAGCACTCTTCGTGAGAAATGTAATGACATAAATGTTATTTAAACCTTTTCTAGTGACCTCTTGGGCAAAGAAAGTAAAAATAAACAAAAAGTTAATGTAAATAAAATATTTTACCCAATTTATAAAAAAGATCATTTCAACATGTAATCAACATAGAAGATTATTAATGAGATAGTTTACAATCTTTTTCATACTAAATCTTTGAAATTCAGTGTTCATTTTACA
>NW_021886608.1:0-672 GCF_006229205.1 Suricata suricatta
AATAGATACAGACATTACCAGATATTAAAGTATATCTTAAAAGGACAAAACATTCTTTACAATTTTTATTCAAAATAGTTGTAGAGGGGTGCCTGGTTGGCTCAGTAGGTTAAGCATTGGACTTTGGCTCAGATTATGATCTTAGGGTTCATGAGTTCGAGCTCTGCTTTGGGTGAGCTCGAGCCCTGCATCTGGTGAGTCCCACTTCTCTCTTATTCCCTCCCTGTCTCTCTCCCTCTCTGACCCTTGTGGGATTCTCTCTCCCTCTCTTTGCCCCTTGTTCACTTGCATCCTCTCTCTCTTTTTCAACCACTCCCCCATCCCAAAATAGTTGTAGAGATCAATGAAATAGTATAGATAGTCCTGAAGTTATAGGAAGCTAATATAAGATTTTAATGTTATTAGAAGTAATCAGTTGCTTTTTAAATAAACAAATTTAGAAGTATAACTGACGATAAAAATCAAATCAGTTAATAAATATACATATTTCAATAAATTAGGAAGCTAAACAGAAAACAAAAGCCTACAAAATTAGGAGGGAGAAGATAGTAATTTTAGCATGTCAGTGAAAAGGTGGAGACTTATTCGGGATAAAAGTGTAGGGGCACCTGGGTGGCTCAGTAGGTTAAACATCTGACTCTGGATTTCAGCTGAGGTCATGATCTCACAGTT
>NW_021886609.1:0-672 GCF_006229205.1 Suricata suricatta
GAGAAGCGCATCAGAGAGACGTCATATCCTCACAATAAGAGAACTCTCTCCCTTTAATTCTTTCCCCCTTTGCTTTCCTGTTCCTTTATTATTTTCCTTTAATCTTAGGGAACAGAACAGAGATTGATTATGATTTGGAGGAATGGCTTTGGCCTCTGTAACTTAGAGCTTACATCCAAGAGTCCTTGAACGTTTTTGATATATGGACACATACATTTATTTATATTTAAACGATTTATGTGTATTCTCAAAAATAAAATATTTGAGCAGGTAAAAGTGACTCTATTTTGGGCACAGAAACAATGGTATGTTTGATTCTCTCATTTTATTACCATATAAAAATAATATCAGTCTAATGTAAAAGACCTTGGTTTAAATTTCTCCTGATTTATTTAAGCTTTTGCAATTCAGACTTTATTTCTGTGGGTCTAGTAAATTCTTATTATACTCTCAGATTGTTCAGGATTACAACAATTTAAAAATGTGCTTTGCTGAATCAAAGTGTAAAATTAAATATCTCCTAAAGCAGTTGATCTCGGGGTGTCTGGGTGGCTCAGTCAGTTGGGCATCCGACATCAGTTCAGGTCATGATCTCATGGTTTGTGGGTTTGAGCCCTGCATCAGGCTCTGTGCTGAGAGCTGGAGCCTGTCTTCCATTTCTGTGTATCCCTC
>NW_021886610.1:0-672 GCF_006229205.1 Suricata suricatta
AACTCCCATCCTGAGCTCGGACAGGGAATTGGCCTGTCCATCCCGTCATTAACTGTCTCCACCTCTGAGGCCTCTAGTCTTGGCAATAACTAACTTAGAACCTTCAAACGCTGAGACACTCCCAAAGTCTTTGCCTCTGGGTTATGTTCTACCTTTTGGTTTAAAAACAATCCTTAAAGGGACACTGGATGGCTCAGTCTCTTTGTTTCCTCTCAGGTCATGATCTCACAGTGCATGAGTTTCATTCCCCACATTGGGCCCTGCTTGGGACTCTGTCTCTCCCTCCCTCTCTCTTTTTCTCTCTCTGTTCCTCCTCTGCTTGCTCTCTCTCCCTCTCAAAATAAACAAACTAAAAAAAAAAAAAAACCTTAAAAAAATATCCTTAGAGATGATGCTAGATCTTAATATACACAAAAACTTTACAAAGTAACGTTAGCAAAATATTACTAAGGGGGGGGAATTTGAAGTCAGCTTGAGGAAAAAGTTAGTCTTTGGGAGCACCTGGCTGGCTTAGTCAGAGGAGCAGAACTCTTGATCTCAGGATCATGAGCTCGAGCCCCACATGGGTATAGGATCACTTTAAAAAAAACACACATAAATACACCTTAAAAAATGAAATAGAAGTTCCTCTTTAGACCAACTCACGACTTTTAAGAGACTGCTCCAACACCC
>NW_021886611.1:0-672 GCF_006229205.1 Suricata suricatta
CAAAGCCGAGGGCCTGGGTGAAGGCCAGGCCTTTTGGGGCACGGGGACGCTCGGTTTTGTGTGTACAGAGTGCCCCCAGCTGCTGTGCTTAGTGCCCCTGCTCTGGGAAGCAGGCTGAGGCCTTGGCAGGAGGAAGGGCCCCCTGCAGCTGCTAGGAGGGGACCCACGGCCACTACCTCTGGACGACCACCCCCCCCCCACTGCCGCAGCTCCGAGTTGTCTGCTGCAGCAAGGGGTCGGGGCCACTATGCCTTCCCAGCTGCCCCCCTGGCTCCTCTGGAGAGGCCTCTGTCCCCCGCCGTGCTCTCCTCCCGAGCCCCCTCCTCCCTCCCCCGCTGGGGCGTCTCTGGGGTCCCACTCCGGGGCCTCAGTGGGAGTGGACCCCGCTAAGGGTGAGCAGATGGCGGCACTGAGCTCCATCAAGGCTTCCCCTCTTTTCCTGCAGCCCCGGAGGTGACCGTGCCCTCCACCTGTCCCCCCTCCCCCAACTTGGGCTTGTGCTTCCTGGAAACTACCAGCGATCACCCGACCCTTCCAGCAGGTCCCCGCCAGGCGCCTCCCGGAGCCGCCAGATGGGATGCGCGGAGATGTCCGTGTGCAGAGCAGGCCACGTTAGGGAGCCGCCCACGCCTGTGCCTGCACCTAACAGGGTGCACACTGGGGGCCGCCTCC
>NW_021886612.1:0-672 GCF_006229205.1 Suricata suricatta
GGGAAGAGGAGAGGGAGCACGGGGCAAAAAGGTTACTGCAGGAAATAATGTCTAAGACCTTCCCAAATCTGGGAGAGAGAGAAGGACACTCAGGTACATGAAGCTCCAAAGTCCCCAAAGAGATCTTTACCAAGACACACTATAACTAAACTGTTAAAAATCAAAGATAAAAAGAAAGATAAATACCATATGATTCAACTTATAAAATAAATCTTAAAAAAAACATAAATAAACAACCAAACAAGAGCAGAATCAGAACTATAAATCCAGAGGACGAACAATGGTTTCCAGACAGAAGGGGGAGGAGGGGATGGGCGAAATGGGTAGAGGGGAGAGGGAGGTACAGGCGCCTAGTTAGGAGATGAGTAAGTCATGGGAGAAAAGTAGAGCATAAAGGGGGAAAAGAAAGAATTTTTAGTTTCTTTGAGTTTTGGAATGTTTTTTTTGAGGGAGAAAGAGAGAAGGGACACAGAGACGGAGAGAGAGAATCCCAAGAAGACTCCACACTGTCATGTGGGACTTGAACCCACAAACTGTGAGATCACGACCTAAGTCAAAACCAAGAGTCAGATGTCAGAGGCTTAACTGACTAAGCCACCCAGGCGCCCCCCACCAAAAAAAAAAAAAAAGAATTTTTAAAGCAAGAAGATAATTGAAACGGATTGTGGGCAA
>NW_021886613.1:0-1452 GCF_006229205.1 Suricata suricatta
TCCACATCTGTATGCATATCCATATATTTGTATGTATATATAAAGTTTTATAAAATAATGGTTACCCATTCTATATACATTGCTTTGTATTTTCTATCTTATTTTATTTTAAAATGAAAAGAATGCTGGTGAAAACACAGAAAAGTGATTTCACAATTCATAAGCAGGTCACAACATGGAGCTGGTAAAAGTGAAACGTGTTTGCCTTAATACTTGCCGAGTGGGTGTGTGCAAGGAGGTGTGTACAAAAATGTCCATTGTAGTTGTAGTGAAACAATGAAATTAAATACCTTCAGTAGGGCAGTGTGTAGATACAATTTTGTACTTAGAGAATGGAATGAAACATAGGAGTTTGCTGTATTGAGTTGGACAGATCTCAACATTGTTAAACAAAATGTTTACGAGTTTTTGCTACATCAAGGTCATTTGGTGGTTAAATTCTTCAGTGAGCGACTGGAATACTTGTGAATCACAGAGATGCATATGCTTTTTATGCCATATTTACAGTGAAGACTATTAATACTCTGTAACAAAATATATAGAAATCTCATTGTTATTCCCATCCAAAGAGTTATCCCTCCTCCCTATAGGGTGAAATTTTTCTTGAGAAAGAGCTTTTGGTCTGTGGAAACATTTAGACAACTTCTCAGTTGAGATCCTAGAATTCTGTAATATAAAGCTTAGAAGAAGTTACTTATTTATTGAAAACCTTCAAAGGTGGATGTAGCCAAATTAGTATTAAAATAACTTCAGTCCAGACCCCACAGAACAACTGATTTTGAATGGAATAGACTCTGATGGTGCCTGGGTGGCTCGGTCGGTTGAGCGTCTGACTTCTGCTGAGGTCATGATCTCATGCATCAGGGTCTCTGCTGTCAGCGCAGAGCCCGCTTCAGATCATCTGTCCCCCTCTCTCTGCCCTCCTCTGCTCATGTGTGCTCTCTGTCTCTCAACAATAAATAAGCATGTAAAATAAAAGAATAGATTCTGATGGAGTTGCTTTGCTTTAAAATATAATTTCAGGAAATTGAATGAGATGATTGTGCAAGACGGGCAGAAAATGCCCACTTGCCTCGGAGGAGAGTTTTAACAAATGAGTGATTTACCAATCTGTGGGCAGGGTTCCCAGAAACCACAGTAGTCAGTGTGCGGAAGGAAACCCACTGATTGATAACAGTGTGTCCACTGATAACAGGGGCTCTGGGTCCAGAGAGGCAGACAGGAGATATTTAGCCCTGGGAGGCACTGGAAAGTTGGTAGATATCCATCACGTTAGATTATTAGGGTTTTAAAATCACAGAAGCTAAGCTCTCCTTGCAAGTGGTAATACAACAGACTTAGTTGCTTCTTCGAGCCACTTTAATTATTATAGACGTGCTTCATATTACGGATGTTTGCTTTCCTATTTGCTATTGCAGGTGGCACACATCCGCTTAATTGTGTAGCATGATC
>NW_021886614.1:0-672 GCF_006229205.1 Suricata suricatta
TACTCTAAATGTTGTGATTGGCTCCCCCTACTGCCAGTATTGATAGGGGGTAGGGAATGGATCGCTGTGCCTGTGTCCTCATTTCCCGTAAGGCCCCCTTCCTAAAAAAGCCCCTACCGCCATGTCAGGGCTTCCTCTCCACGTGGCCAGTGGGTTGGTGGAGTCTGTGAGCCCGAGCTTATAAGCCCGTAATAAAGCGTTTTGCTTTTGCAGGCGTGACTCGGTCTCCCTGGTAGTCTCTGGTTTCTTTTGGGGCGATACTGGAAACCTGGGCACAACAGGTCCTCTTTGGCTGTCTACAGAGCAAAGAAGAACACAGGCCAGAGCTGACTTGTGCCATTGATCCCCGTGCCCAGCTGGTCCGGCCTCTCCACCCAAATGTTTCCAATTATGAGTCAAAAGGACCAAGCCTTAGGCCAGAATTAAGTAATTGCTTTTGTTCTTCTCTTCCATAGCTATAGTCACAAAGAATTTCCAGAATCCCTTGAAGTCAGGATTAATTTTGACTCTGGGATCCACGTGATATAAATTACAGTTGACAGTACAAAGCACTACAGCTTAGCATGGAGAGCCCAAAAGAAAGCGGTGGGAGAATCTGGAACTCCAACTCCTTAAACTTGGACAATTCTCTGCCCCTGGGTTTCTCCATTCATAAAAAGAATAGGGTTGTAC
>NW_021886615.1:0-672 GCF_006229205.1 Suricata suricatta
GTTTCCAGGGCCTGACAACAGTCAGGTCAGGACCAGAAGCTCACTTTACAGAGGTTTGCTACTGTCTGGGAGGGCCTTGGCATTGCACTTCATAGAGAATAGAGGAGTTGCGTCGTCTGTCTCCTGGGATCTTAGAATGTCTGTCTCCTTGTGATTTGAAAAAGATCTGTGGGCCTCTTGCGACTGAGGAGGCCATCCTGAGGGACGGGCCTAGAACAGTCTGGGAGAAGGGATTTTTCTGCAAATGTAAGGGGAGTTCACAATTTGGATTTGTTGCTCTAATTCATTTTACCCAGCCATGAGGGGCACCTGGGTGGCTCAGTCGGTTAAGCATTTTACCCAGCCAGACTAAGAGAAAGCTGGGAATAGGAAACTAAGGAGCACATGTTAAATAGGCCCTCTGAGTGACACAGGAATGGGGAAAAAACAGTCTTAGGAAATGATGTGCATATCAGAAACCAACTATGAATGTCAAGTAGAGAAATACTTTTCCATTAAAGCCCAGAGCCTGTTGGAATGTGCAGCCACTGGTCTGGGAATCTGACTATTGAATGACAGGAGGGACACCTGCTTCCAGCAGCCCCCTGGCTGGACTGCAGGGAAAGGAACCATTTAGGAGAAGGCTCTTGGGTTTAAAGATCACTTTTGCTGGCAAGGAAAAAAATAGCCTAC
>NW_021886616.1:0-672 GCF_006229205.1 Suricata suricatta
GTGTCAGGTGCTCACCCGACTGAGGCATGGCGGCGCGCCTGCAGCTCCGCGTTTTCAGGAGCCGTCCGCTCCTTAGCACTCATGGCCCCACATCTACGCCTCGTAGGGCCAAGACTCCTCCCTGTGCCAACGGGCTGCCTTCTTTAGATAAAGGCCTTTCTCTCCCTGAACCACCCCCTCGGCACACATGGCAAACAGGAGGGGTTATCTCAGCCCGAATTACTCCAGGGCCTTCCAAGATGGCCAGCAGGAGTGCGGGCTCTGTACGGTCAACTGGAAGGAGGTACCTTCCTGGGTTCCCAGGGTCCCACCTTGCCACTGCAAGGTCCCACCACTCCCTTTGCCTAAATAAGCTGTTGCCTTTAGACAAAGGCCCTCCAGTCCCGACGGCCTTCCCGGTGGCTACTAGGACAAGGGGACTGCTGCTGTTCCCCTGGGACCGCCCAGAGCCAGACTGAACCGGCCGATTTCGGGGAGGGGTGCACCCTGTTACGGGGGCGCGGGGAGTAGTGTCTTCGGGTCCCGCTCAGCGTCCTCACCTTAATTTCAGCCCAGTCCTGGGAATCTGGCCGCCGCCGAACAAACGCCGCACCTCGCGTGGTGAGGTCCGGGCCGGAAAGGAAGTCGGAGGGGCGGCTCTTGGGGGGTGGCCCGGGGTCTCCGAGGGCGGAC
>NW_021886617.1:0-672 GCF_006229205.1 Suricata suricatta
TGTTAGGTGCCCTGGAGCAATCTCCATGTGCTAAGTCACTGGACACCACCGTGCTCTCTCCCCAGATCAAGGGCCCTGATTTCTGAGAGCTCAGACGCCATTTCAGCCGGCCACCAGGGCCTCCTTTCTTTTTGCTCATTGGTGATTTAGGCTCTTAGCTCAAACCATGTGAAACTGCCATTTTGTAAGTAAAAAAAAAACTCAACTATCAGAAATCTCCTAGGATTTAATCTAATACTTCATCTTTAGAAGAGATAGTCGGTCACAAAGACCTGGTATTATCACCCTCTCCTCACTGAGTTTTCCTTTTTCCAACTAGTACGCTCCACACAAAGAAGCTCCTCTCCTCTGCCCAAGGAGCTCAGCCTTCTAACCTATGGATCTTGTAGTCTGAGGGCACAAATTTTTTCATGATGTTCAACAGATCTTCATCAGCTTCTCGGCAGTGGATCACCAAGGGCTTCTTCAGGGACACGGCCAGCTGCAGCTGTCTCTCAAACACCTGGGAAGAGGCAAAGGGACACCTGTGGGTTAGAGCCACTTCGAAGCCTGTAGCCTCCAGCACACCCAGACCAACGGGCACCCCCTGTGCCCCGTTCCACAGACTATATGACATATTCTAACAACAGCTAACGCTTGCTGGGTGCTTACTCACAGGGACAGCTCAGAGCT
>NW_021886618.1:0-672 GCF_006229205.1 Suricata suricatta
TAAGCTTGGGGCCCCAGAACCATATCTTAGGAGAGCTGAAAGTGGTTTAACATGACTGGAGACGCAGGGAGTAGGAAGCAGTAATTTACTGGGTCTAACACTAAGCAGGTAAGGGGCCAGGAAGGGCATTCTAAACTTTTTAAGAATCTGGACTTTATCCTGAGGGGCATGACAGGAACAACTGAATGATTATAGTCATCGGCATGAGGTTGCTATGATAGGGCACCGTGGCTGAAGTGGAGAGAATAGATTTGAGTCGAACAAAATGCAGGCCGGGAGACCTTGAGATGGTTGCAATGACCCAGACGGCCTTCCACTGCCTCTTGGGTCTGAGCAGGGCTAGTGTGGGTGGTGGGAGTCAGCATATTGGGAAGCAGTGCGATGTCAGGAGCACCAGGGTCATGGTCATATGAAAGTTATAGGGAGTGAGGACTACTCTGGGGTTTCTGATTTGGGTGATCAATAAGGAAATGACTCTTCTCACCAAGCAAGGGAGTACAAGGAATTGAATGCAGCAGAAAGTTCAGGAGCTTGAAACATTGGGAATTTTCGGCGTTTGTGAGATATCTGAAAGGACACATATGATGAAGAAATCGTGCATTTGAGTCCGAGACTCAGGGGTTGACTGTGACCTGGAGGCATGCGCGTATGGGAAGAGATTCAGCCAAGGGC
>NW_021886619.1:0-672 GCF_006229205.1 Suricata suricatta
CCCCCCATGAGTCCCAGCCCAGCAGCCCACCAGCCTCTTGTCCCACCCCGCTCAGAAGGGACCAGGGACGCCCCCAGGGCCAGAGCCTGCCAGTGACAGCCCCCAGGGCGGCTCTGGAGCGCTGGGAGAGGACTTGGGACCTCTGCCCATGTCACCACGGGCAAAGCACACAGCCCGTCCTAGCCTGCACACACATGGAGACACAGAGCTCAGTCCCTGGCTGCTGTGAAGGCCACTCCCACAGACACGGGGTTGAGAGCTGGTCTGCCATTTCCTAGCCATGTGACCCAGGGGCTCAGTTTCCTCATCTGCAAAGTGGGAGAGTTACAACCACAGTCCCGTATCTCCAACCACCGGGGCCAGCTGCGTTTCGAGATTCCAATGTTTTCTGGAGTTTTGGAAAGGTTTTTCAATCCCCTGGCCTCCCCGTCTCACCACATGCTGCTAATGTTTCTGCAGGAATGCCACAAATATGCAAATGAAGCAGGACACGTAAAACCATAACCTTGTACCTAGTTGGGTCTGGTTCCTCCACCATACAAATTATGAAAACACGCCGCAGTCTTCAGAAAACTCTGCATCTGACAGATGCAGGTACGAGGCACCAGACCTTGCGTGTCACCTGCCTTGGAGGGAGAGAAGACGTGACAGCAGCGGTGGCACCCACCGTTC
>NW_021886620.1:0-672 GCF_006229205.1 Suricata suricatta
GAGAAACTGCCTTGCTTTTCTGACCTAGTTTATCAGGAGTCAGACAGTGTCATTTCTGCCACTTTCCTATGTCACAAGCCTGCTCAAATTCAAGGAGAGGGGATCTAGAGTCTCCCTCTCAAGGTCAAATCACATTGTAAGAGCATGTGAAATGGGAGACACAGTGGCGACCTCCCACAACATATTAGAGAAGAAATCGAATTGCAAAGTATCTATATTCTGATGTCATCTTGTTTAAAAAAAAAAACTTTTGTGTATCTGCATGCAAATGTGTATAAATGTGACTAGAAAACTTTGAATGGCGAATACACAGGAAATCATTTCAAAAGATATACCTCAAACTGTTAACAACAGTTAGCTCCAAAGAGGGGAGTGAGATTACGCAGTTGGAGACAGAGGGAACCATTCACTTTTCTTCTAATGGGTTGAGACTCTGCAGTGAGTTCCAAGGTGAGATGTGTAAAGTATGTCTGGAAAACTGCGTGAAAATGGGACATGAGACATGATTTGGTGCCAGCAAACCCTCCCAGCTAAATTTCTAAAAAGGCTGATAAGATATCAGATGATCAAATGTCAGATACCACTGAAGGAGGGGAAAACATCAAAATGGATGGCCTACTACTTGAGCCAGGCAGTTGAATCTGTGTCTAATACCATGTTGGTAAAAAAGAT
>NW_021886621.1:0-672 GCF_006229205.1 Suricata suricatta
ATGTCAGGGCAGAGGACTATTTTGTCTAAGACAATGGTTTTCTACACTCATTATGGTGAGCACCGAGTACTGTACAGAATCGCTGAATCAATCCACTGTACACCTGAAACTAAATTAACAATGTCAATTATGCTTAATGATAATAATAAAGTTGAATATCCTTTAAAAAAAACAATGGTTTTCAATCCATCAAACCTAGTGCCCCTTGTAAACAAATATTTTTTAATTCCCCATTTACTGTGTGCCAGCGATTTTCACAGCTATTATAACTTAGTATACAGAAGAGATTCAACATGGCAGGCCTGAGTGCTAGTTCTTAAAAGGCCTGCTTATAACGTAGGCCCTGGGCTAGAATCTGAATTACAGAGGGTTCCTGCCATGGGCTCACTGTGCCTAAACTGTTTATCCAAATAACGTGGTTCATGAGGAATACCTGATTTCCTCCTGGGAGTCTAGAATTTGGGTGTGTGTTTGGCAGAGGGTGCCTACCTGACCAGCCCTAACAAAACTCCTGGGAACTGATGCTGTATGAGCTTCTCTGGTCAGCAGCACTCCACACACGTTGTCACAACCCACTGCGAGTAGCAGGTGCATCCTGTGTGGCTCAAACAGGAAAGTTCCCTTGACAGCTTGTGCAGGCCCCCCAGACTTTGCTCCATGCCCCTCTGCCGA
>NW_021886622.1:0-672 GCF_006229205.1 Suricata suricatta
AGAGGCTGCCAGGGTCCAACCAGAGTACAGCCTTCCCCTGAACCTGACGGGGCCGGCATCCTGCCCTCAGACCTCCGGCCTCCAGAGCTCTGAGAATCAGCTTCCGTTGCCTGTGAGCCGCCCGTGTGTGGCACTTTGCCGGAACAGCCTGAACAGACCATCGCCTGCCCAGCCCCCACCTCGCACCACACAGTCCTCAAAACCCGACGCCCCGCCCTTGTCCTGCAGGCAGCCCAGTGCCCGCCCAAAAGGCTTGGGCACACTGGTCGGGGCGCCAGGGAGAGAGGCCGCACGTGACCCGGACGACCCAGACCCCTGCTCTCCACGGCCACCCGGATCTCTGGCCTGCGGAGCACCAACTGCCAACAACGGGGCCCCACCCTGAGCCCCCCGCTCTGCACGGCACCCTCAGGGACCGGCCAGCTGCTCGCGGGAAGCGGACTGCACCGGGGTCCCTTGTCCAGAGCACTCAAAGCCCTTGACAGACGTCATGGTCCATGGTGACGAGGCCAGCCCCGCCGCCTGGAGGCCTCCTTAAGGTCTCCTGTGCCGCACAGCACTGCCCAACCAGCTAGCCCACTCTGTGCCCACGAAATGCAGCAGGGGCCCGATAACTTCAGGACGTGGGTCCTCCCGCTGTGCACAAGTCTGCTGGGCTGCCTGCTGGGAAAC
>NW_021886623.1:0-672 GCF_006229205.1 Suricata suricatta
GTGGCCCAGTGGGTTAAGCTGCTAACTCTTGGTTTCTGCTCAGGTCATGGTCTCACAGTTCTTGGGCTCTAGCCTGGCATCAGGTTTCACACTGGCAGTGCAGCGCCTGCTTGGGATTCTCTCTCTCCTCTCTCTGCCTCTCTCTCTCTCTCAAAATAAATAAACTTAAAAAAAAAAGTCAAAAACAAGAAAAAAAAAACCTAAATTCCAAACAAACAAACTAATAAAGCCAAGATAAATAAATACAATCTATGTTAAGGCAAACACCACATTAACCAAGTGATCAGGTGAAAATCACCAGCTCTGTCATGTGGCTAGCAGGCATTCCGTGCTATAATATGATGAGAACGCACACTTCACTTCTGTGCTATTCTTCCCCAAAATCATAATCCCAGTTGCATTCTGAGAAAAATAGCCAAACCCAGATTGAAGGGTGTTCTACAGAATATCTAATATTCCTTAAAACTGTCACTATTACACAAAAGAAAGAAAGCCTGAGAAATTGTCCAAGACCACAGGAGACTAAGGAAACATAAAAATTGAACATGTGGGATCCTGAATAAGACTTTGGAACAAAAATGACATTAGTTGAAGAACCAAGGAGATTCAAATAAAGTTTGGAGTTTAATAAATAGTAATGTACCAGTGTTGATTTATTAGCTTTGACAAACA
>NW_021886624.1:0-1452 GCF_006229205.1 Suricata suricatta
GGTGCTAGGAGAACTGGACAGAAGAATAAACCTGGACCATTTTATTACACCATACACAAAAAGAAGCTCAAAATGGAATGAAGACCTGAATGTGAGACAGAAAACCATCAAAACCTTAGAGGAGAAAGATGGAAACAAGTTATTTGGCCTCAGCCATGGCAATTTCTTACTCGACATATTTCCAAAGGCAAAGGAATTAAATGCAAAAATGAACACCAAATGAAAAAGCTTCTGCACTGCAAAGGAAACAATCAACAAAACTAAAAGGCAATCGACAGAATGGGAGAAGATAGTTGCAAATGACATATCAGATAAAGGGCTAGTGTCCAAAATCTACAAGGAACTCCACAAACTCCACACTTGAAAATCAAATAACCCAGTGAAGAAATGAGCAGAGAACATGAATAGATGCTTTTCCAAAGAAGACATCCAGATGGCCAACAGACACATGAGACAATGCTCAACATCACTCATCATTCGGGAAATACAAATCAAAACCACGCTGAGATACCACCTCACACAAGTCAGAGTCACTAAAATGAACAAATCAGGAGACTATAGGTGCTGAAGAGGATGTGGAGAAATGGGCACCCTCCTACACTGTTGGTGGGAATGCAAAGTGGTACAGCCACTCTGGAAAACAGTGTGGAGGTTCCTCAAAAAATGAACAATAGAACCACCCTATCATCCAGCAATAGCCCTGATAGGAAATTTACCCAAGGGATACAGGAGTGCTGGTACACAGAGGCACATGTACCCCAATGTTCATAGCAGCACTGTCAACAATAGCCAAATCATGGAAAGAGCCTAAATGTCCATCAACTGACGAATGGATAAAGATGTGGTTTATAAATACAATGGAATACTACTTGGCAATGAGAAAAAATGAAATCTGGCCATCTGTAGCAATGTGGATGAAACTCCAGGGTATTATGCTAAGTGAAATAAGAGAAAGATGGGTACCATATGTTTTCACTCATATGTGGATTTTGAGACACTTAGCAGAAGACCATGGGGGAGGAAAAAGGGGGGAAAACTTACAGTGATGGAGGGAGACAAACCATAAGAGATTCTTAAATACTGAAAACAATCTGAGGGTTGGTGGGGGGCGGGAGAGAAGGGATCGTGGGTAAATGGGCACTGAGGGGGGCACTTTTTGGGATGAGGACTGGGTATTGTATGGAAACCAATTTGACAATAAATTATATTTTAAAACTTATAATAAAAATTTTACAATGTATTATCAATTTATTTCTCATGAAACACTATGATGTAGATATCATTATATCCATTAAGCAGATGAGAACATTGAGGCACAGGAATATAATCTCTTCAAGTTCACACAGTTTAAATGGCAGATCCCAGAAAGTGAAATCTATATAGTTCTACTTTATTCTTTGTAATGACTACTTAGCATTCCTACTTTTTAAATGCAGTGATTACTATTTTAAC
>NW_021886625.1:0-672 GCF_006229205.1 Suricata suricatta
CGTCCCCCCAGGCCCCATCCAGCCCACGGCAGCGCTCACACTCGCTGTGCTTCTCGGGGACACCCCGACAGGAAATTATCACATGTCATTACTTTGCTTCAAACACAATTTTCCAGCCTTTGCAAATCAGTCTCCGTGAGCGTGAGGCGTAATGGGAACTGTCTGTTTCACTTTCTTCTGGACGACGGACAATTTATGTTTTCTCTGTGCAGGAAATAAAACAGATCCTGTTTGAAATATGTAAACACCAGCTGAGCAGGTGATAGGAGTAGAGGGAAGCCCGGCCTGCCGTCTTCCCTACGCTCTCCGGCCTCAGTGGCCGCTCACAACGTCCGTGTCCTAAACTCCCTTGAGCCTGGAATGTGCGTGGTCCGGAGAGCCCCATCTGGGGTTTCTAGAAGGCGCCTGCGTTCTGGAAAGCGGGTCGGGTGTGACGGGAGGGCCAACGCGTCCCCTCCCCCGCCGCCGCGCTCCCTGTGACTCTATCAAATAACCATTTGTCTGGAGGTCTTGTCTGAAATAATTTGAACTGCCAAATCCTGAAACGAATCGGTTTTGTTAACACAAAGGCTAAGGGCCTGGCTGGAACCAGTAAAGAGCTCCCGTCCCCGCGTCGCCACGGCCACATCGTGGGGCGCCCAGGCGTTGCTTTGTCGGCCTCCTTCTGCCTCG
>NW_021886626.1:0-672 GCF_006229205.1 Suricata suricatta
TTTCAGTAAATGAATAAAAAAGCAAAAGTTGTGTTTGCAGTGAGAATTGGCAACCTATGTACCTGATCAAAGGAATCCTAAGTATACATAGACATACATCCACATGATAACTCAAGAACATTATTTTCCCTCTACATCCCCTGAAATTCTAACCAGATTCACACCGCTAACATTACCCAGTCACCTGCAAAGTGGGTTCTAATTTAGGGGCGCCTGAGTGGCTCACTCCGTTGAGTGGTTGACTGCGGCTCAGGTCATGATCTCGCAGTCTCTGGGTTCAAGCCTCGTGTCGGGCTCTGTGTGTAGGGCTAGGAGCCTGGAGCCTGCTTTGGATCCTGTGTCTCCCTCTCTCTCTCTCTGTCCCTCCCCCGCTTGCACCCTGTCTCAGAAAATAAACATTAAAAAAGATTTTTTAAGTGGGTTCTAATTTATTAAGTTTGAAAATCACGTGGATTTTTTATAGCAGAAAGAAAATTGATACAGAGATTTACTCACTGTCTTTCCCCTAAGTGTCATTATTGGTTAAAGGTTAATTAGTTTTATTATAGATCTCTGTTTTCATTGAGCTGTTACCTAATTGGCTCCACTCTGGATAGTGGCCTGGATTATCTGTGCTCCAGTCTCTGCCTCCACGTCTGAGGTCTAAGTGTCATTCACCAAAATCACAGCCCT
>NW_021886627.1:0-672 GCF_006229205.1 Suricata suricatta
ATGTACGTGTGTGTGCATGTAAGAATTTGAGTATTTTTATTCATGCTTTCCTTTACTCAAAAAAACAAATTGGGGAAGCTTAGCAAAATAAATATAACAACATAAAATAAAATTTGAAATAAGTAAGAGTCCACTGAGACAAAGCCTAAAATGAGATAGATAAAGTAAGACAAAGCCAAGAGTAAGGTCAGTTCTCTCGGTTTATGCCAAAGTTTTAAGTTCCCTTGTAGCCTAAATAAAGAAGTAAACATGAACTGTTATATGAGTCTTATGGCCGAGAAGATAAAAAGAAAGCAGTTACTTAGGAGAAGCCCAATGATCGCTAGTTCTACCACCGAAGAGAAAGTTCCCCCATGGGCCCTCATGAAGAAGACGCTGTGTAATATAATGGACATCATCTTCATGGGATTAAATAATGAACAATATCCTGTGCTCCCTTTGGTGGCACAAATACTCAGATCAGAACGATGCAGAGATTAGCCTGGACCCTGCATGAAGACAACAAGCAAATTCGTGTACTGTTCCATTAAAAAAATAATAATAGGGGCTCCTCGGTGGCTCAGGTGGGTAAGCATTGGGCTCTTGATCTTAGTTCAGGTCTTCATCTCAGGCTGTGAGCCTGAGCCCCACATTGGACTCCATGCTGGGCAGGGAGTCTACTTTAAAAATATT
>NW_021886628.1:0-672 GCF_006229205.1 Suricata suricatta
AAAAAGATGCTCCTCTTCCCGATAGTGTGACCAGGTGACTATTCACTGAGGCGGGGTCACCATGACCAGCCCCGGCCGTGAACTCTGCTGCAGGGGAAGGGCGTCGGCCCCCCGCACAAGCCCAGGGCTTTCTCCAGATGCTTGCAGACGGAGTGCGGGGAGGGGACCCATTCCAGCCCCCCGGTTCTCCCGACAGCCCTGCACACGGGCACCATCATCCCCACTGCCCAGATTAGAGGCGGAGGCGTGGACAGGGGCCGTGGTGACCCCAAGGGCGCGCTCCAGAGGTGGAATCAGACAGGCTCTTTCTAGACCAGTGCTCTGTGGAGCTCTTCCCAGCCCCCCAAAGGAGAAGGGGGCTTCCTGCTGACCCACAATGCTGGCCTTCCCCTTCAACCGGCGGGGGGGTGCTGGTCCATGCACTACTCCCCGGGGAGGGTACCTTTGCCCAAAAGGCCTCCTCTTCAATGAAATCTATTCCATTTCTCCCAGGGAGAGGAATCCTCTCTCTCTGCCAAAGACCACCAGGGGGAGGGGAGGGAACCTGCGGGGCTCAGAAAGCCCCGCGGCAGGTGCTGGCTCTCCAAGGGCCACGCTGCAGACCCCAAGGGCAGGCCGCCAGACCCCCTCATTCACTCCTGCCACCCACCCCGGGAGCGACACCCTTCTCCT
>NW_021886629.1:0-672 GCF_006229205.1 Suricata suricatta
GGCTCAAAAATTGTCAACATTTTGCTGACCTTATTTACCTATTTTTATTTTTTTAATTTTTGCTTCTGTAATTTATTTACTTATTTATTTAGAAAGAGTGAAAGGGGAGGGCAGAGGGAGAGGGAAAGAGAGAATCCCAAGCAAACTCTGTGCCCAGTGTGGAGCCTGATGCCAGGCTCAATCTCATGACCATGAGATCATGACCTGAGCTGAAATGAAGAATTGGGAGCTTAACCAACTGGGCCCCCCAGACCCCCCTTATCTTGTGTAATTTAAAGTAAATCTTAGATACTGTTGTCATGACCTAATAAGATTAACAATAATTCCTTAATGTCCTCTAATACCTAACTTATACTCACAACTTCCAAAGCCAACACCAAAATTGGTTTTATAGTTGGGCTGAACAAAGTCCATACGTCCTACTTGTTAGAGTTCCTAAATTCTTCTGTACTAAGATAGTCCTCGCCCCGCTGACTTTAAACACTATGTGGATGACCTGATGCAACTTCCATTGAATTCGTCCCAAAGGCTGCCATCTTGCAGTCTCTGATGTAGTTTCTTGGAGCCCAAACATTTGCATTCCATTTTTCTCCTGACTCTGATTTCCTGTTTTAATTTCTACTTAACCTTGGTTCTGATTTTTAAATTTGACTCTTAGGTCACCAGTTCATC
>NW_021886630.1:0-672 GCF_006229205.1 Suricata suricatta
GGTAGGAAATAGGACTGGAAAATTGTATTTTCCTTATGGCTTTTTCCAACACCATTTTGAAGAAGTATCTTTTCTTCAGTGACCAAAAAATCCATTTCTATCACAAGGTAAATTATTTGTCATATTTATATTTCTCTAGGCATCCCTTTCCTATTTTACATGTCTGTCTGTCCCTACACAATCTTACTGTTTAAACCACAAGAAGCCTAGAATTAATTTCGAGTAAGCCAGTGACTGCCTTGGCAACGTTTTGTATCACCATTATCTTTACGACCCTTGCTTGTTTATTCTTCCCGTGACTTTAAAATAGTATTGACAAGTTTGGAGGAAAAAATCTCATTAAAATTTGATTAAAATATAGGATATTTATAAGCTAAGTTGAAAAACCATAGCCTTTACAATAATAGGTCTTTCCCATGAGTCACATGGTGTATTTCCACATCAAAGACTGCTTCTGACTCCTTTCAGTGAAGTTTAAAATGTTTCCCATAAAGATTCTATATATATTTGCGGGCTAACACCCAGTTTATATTTCATATTAAATTAAGATGTTTTATCATGTTTTCAAACTGATAATTTCTAATTAGTTAGTTTACATAATTCCACATAACCAATATACCACTTTGGTTTAATAGTCTATAGAGAATTTCAGATAGCAATGCATACCATTGG
>NW_021886631.1:0-672 GCF_006229205.1 Suricata suricatta
GAGAGAGCACAAGTGCAGAGGAGCAGTAGAGAGACAAGGAGACACAGGATCCAAAGCCGGCTCCAAGGCTCTGAGTTGTCAGCACAGAGCCTGACGCAGGGCTTGAACTCACGAACAGCGAGATCATGACCTGAGCCGAAGTCGGACGCTTCACCAGCTGAGCCCCCCCAGCGCCCCACTGAAATGACCCAGACGGGACTGCCTTCCTTTAGGGAAGGTTCCGGAGGAGGGGGGCTGTGGGTAAGAGGAGGCTGGAACCACGAGGTCTGTGGCAGCCACGTGGAGATGCCCCTCAGTAAGTGGAGAGGTCGGGAGAACGGTCTGGCCTTGAAATAAAATCAGCTGGAGCCACTCCAGGGACCAGGAGAAATGCAAGGGACGCTGGAAAGCAAGTAGCAGATAAGGAAAGGCTGTGCACGTGTAGATGGGGTGGCGCCCCAGAAGCCAGGGGAGGTGAGAGCTCCATCCGGGTGATGAATCCCACACACAGAGGCTGGTTCAGTTTGCCAGCCCGGGGCCCCTTCAGTGACCGTGACCAGGGGGTCTCGGGAAGGCACCCAACTGGAGGTGGAAGGGGTTAGAGCAAGGGTGGGGGACAAAGAAGGAGAGACCAGAGTGCAGAGAAGTCTGGCAAAGAGCTGAGCTATGAAGGAAAGGACAGAGATAAGGCTG
>NW_021886632.1:0-672 GCF_006229205.1 Suricata suricatta
TTACCCTTCCTTTTCTGAGAGCTAAGCTATACATTCAAAAGGATATTTATTCCATTTTCTATAGCATTTCTAGGTGTTTGGGGTGGAATGTAGTCTATCATACTTCCAGAAAAAGAAATCTGTGAGATTTCCTCATCTATTATGGTTTTAATTATTCCATTTGGGTAGGTAATTAGTCAAGTGAACAAGGTTCAGGGATTCCTATTACATATCAATCGTTTAGAAAGAAAGAAAAAAAAAAAAGAACCCAAACTCATTTTTAATGTGACTTTTACCCTGTTGACACTTATTTTGTCTACCTTTTTAGAAAGACAAAATTATCTTTTTATTCAGGCACATATATTTATTAAGCTTTCCATTTTATAATGGAATGTTAATTCTACACTCAGAATGGATTCAAAACACATTGGCTGCACACTTACACAACAACACAGTACAGCCACACGTCAGGAATCCAAGAAACATGAAGTTCACTTCTTTAGTACTTAACATGCATCAAAACCTCAGCTGAGACAAACAGTATTTATTACAGAATCTAGCTGGAAAGGTAGTAATTCACCTACTCCTCTATGGTTCTCTTCCCATGTTATGCATAAGCATCACTCTTAAACACTGAAAAATCCAAACCAAAGAAATCAAAATCTCTGGGAGGGATGTGGACATGTTCATTTT
>NW_021886633.1:0-672 GCF_006229205.1 Suricata suricatta
GTACTCAGGGCACCGTGCGTGTCACCCGAGTCCTTAGGTGACTCCTCCTGAGCCACCCCAAGCAGCAGCACCAGGGCCTTCCCCGCGCCCCCAGCCGCTTCTCTGGGAGACACCCTTATGGCGGCACAGACAGCAGATGCAGGATGCATGCATGCCCCTCGGGCACACACGTGAGTGCAAACGCTGGAAGGACAAGGACCCACATGGATTTGCACGCACAAGCACCTCTTGACCACCTCCACATCCCACTCCCAAGATGTGACTGACAAGGCACGTGGGCCTGCTGCTTTTACAGAGGCGACCCTAGGTGTGCAGACCCCTGGGGGGGGATCTTCAGACCAGAAAGCAGAGGCGCAGGTGTGGGTGCTGGAAGCCACGACTCCCGCCTCACAAAGGCCACGGTCCCCAGCTGCTCAGCCCCAGAAGAGCGCTCAGCAGTGCCACTGCCGCAGCCTCCTGCCTGGGGACAGCCCCAATTCCAGCTGGCAGGGGGCCTCCCTCTGGGCCCAAAGTGGCCCCCCAGCCCCGGCCCCCGACGAGCCCCGGCCGCGCCCCGGGACGACCGTGCGCGTGTCCGGGCCGAGGGCGGCCGCCCTGCGGCTCGGAGCCGGAGTCCCCCCTGCCGTCCCCCCATCTCTCCTTCCCTCCGAAGCACCACCAGCACCAAATGGC
>NW_021886634.1:0-672 GCF_006229205.1 Suricata suricatta
TCAGTGACCGTCCGGAGCCCTCTGACCCTCAGGCCGAGCTGCAGTTTTACCTGGTGGTGGCGTTGGCCTTGATCTCAGTGCTCTTCCTTCTAGCAGTGATTCTAGCGGTCGCCCTGAGCCTGCGTCGCTCCGTCAGCCCTTCCTTTTGGAGTTGCTTTAAGACTGATGTCTGCTCTAAGACTGGATCTGGGGTTATCCCCAACTTTAGCGAAGGGACTTTGCCTTATTCTTACAATCTGTGTGGTGCTTCACATTACTCAGAGACTGAGTTTAAATTTCTCAGTATAAAGCCTGAAAATGGTCCATCACAAGATCTTCTATGTAATGAAGCCTCTTGGTTTGAAAGTACCAGTAATGACAATCCCAAAATGACTTCTAATTCAGTCAATTTGCAACAGGTGAGTTACTTCAAAACCCTTTATTTCCATAAGTATAATTAGATGTCAGTAATTATTTTAGAGGTAAAAAGTATAGAGACTAACTATACCCTGATTTTATTGTGTTTTGTTGATTTTCCTAGGCATTACTTGGGAGGGTGGGTGTTAGAAATTTTTTGTTCATTTATCTGTGTTGCAGTCTTTCATAGAAAGTGGCCTTGTGATGCCTTGAAATTTTTGTTAAATCTAAAACCACATATCATGGGTGTACCTGGATGGCTCAGTCAGTTAAGTG
>NW_021886635.1:0-1452 GCF_006229205.1 Suricata suricatta
GTGATGGGCTTTATGAGCATAAGATAGAAAGAAATACAATTTTCTGATTAGAGAGTGATTCATATTAGAGATTGAATGACGAATAATCTTAATCTTCCCAGGGCACATTTTTATTTCAAATAAGAGCTACTAAATCAGGTTTGTGTTTTGAGGAAGGGTGAGTTATTTGGCATTTTACTTTGAAAGGTTGTCTGCGTAAGAGACTTGCACACACACTTGCTTGTCCTTCCATCAGATCCTTTGGAAGTTAGTCATGGGTAGAGAATGAGTCTTAATGGGTCCTTTCTTCTTAATGACACACTAAAAGAACCAGGTCATTGGTTAAAACAAACAGGCAGTCATTTCAACAGTGGGGACTTACAACTCTCCAGCTGCATTGTACAAGTCTGGACATCCATTGGAAAATTCTTCAAGTCCATGGGACAGGATAAGGTCAAGGTGAGTCTTAGCAAAGAAAAAAAAATTAAAAACAGGTTTTAGATCAGTGAGGTCTGATTCTTGAGGAACAAACCAAAAACACATTTGACATTAAGCTCTCAAAGCAAAGCTTTCTCTTTTTCAAATGAACACGTAGTCATTGGTAAATTTTAAGAATATTGTAGAATTTCATTATTACCCCTACTCTCTATTTCCTATCTTCCAGCCTCTGACTCTCACCTCAGTGATCTCAAGTTTATTCTAGAATCAACAAGAGCACCTGAGAGAAATAGTGTAATGAGAACAATGGGCTCTAACTCACACTGATGTCCAATAGACATAAAGTTCATGCTGTTTTCGCATTATACTTTGGACACGTGGACTTTGCTGCAAGGACAATCAATGACGTGATGAGCATATTCGGTTCTGATAGGCATTGGTTCTCCTTCCATCAAACGGGCAGATGCTTAACTCTTCTCTTGCTAAAGCACATGGATAGGTTAGCAATATATTGTATTTATGCTAGAATTTTGATACATGTGGAGCAAATAATGCTTGAGCTGATAAAAACATTTCAGGATGGTGATCTTCACCTCTCTGCACCCAAGAAAGTCTACTCTGCAACTCCTTTCCTCTTTCCTTAACTTTTCAGAGCCCTAGCCAGCTCTGACCACGCCTTATATTAAGGTATTGGTTGAGCTACTCTCTCTTTCCCGCCATTTCCTTGTTTAGTCCTCAAGGAGATGGTGCACACCTCTTGGTCTTCACTTCTTCTGTTCCTCAAAAATGTAAGGAAGGAAATTAAGATTAAGAATCAGCAGATCTGCGTTCCTTTCCCAGTACTGCCTCAAACTCTCTCTGTCCCCTAAGCGAGACCTTAAACTCAATAAACATTCATCCCTTACCAACTGAGGGGGTAGGATAAAATGATGCTTATTCCCATTTAGCTCCAATATTAGCATGCCTTTTATTCTAAACATCACCGCTCCAAATTCTGTTCAGTTTCTCTCAAACATCTTTTATAGGCATAGAACC
>NW_021886636.1:0-672 GCF_006229205.1 Suricata suricatta
TCAAAACAAATAAACTTAGAAAATATATGAGAGAAAATATATGAGATAATATTCACTAAGTGCTTTGTACCAAAGTTAGTACACAGAGAATACTAAAAAATATAAGGTATTATAGTTTCTTCATATACACATATATGTATGTGCACACACACACACACACACACAGCGTAGCACACATTGGAATAGTTGCGCCTCTTAAAATGTTCTTATGTTTTAATCCTTGTAATCTGATTTAAAAAGATATTTTTGTGGCTCTAGTGTAATAAACTATCAGAATCAATTTTGGAATGTGATGAAATAACCAGATTGTCTTTTCTAGTGGAATCTATGTCCTTCTATTATGGTACTGATTTCTCAACAAAATTATCCATTTTAATATAATTCACTCCCCAAATTGTCCTGCTATGTTATTCCCCCATGCATCCAATGACAATAATTCTTCCTTAGTGACAAAAACATAGTTGAGATAAACAGAACTATATTCCATGAAAATTGACAATACCTTCACCAGCTGATTATTCAAAGTGGAAAACTATAAACATTTTAATTAGATTGATGGTTTACATATAAATATATACATATAAAAAGAAAAGAATCTTCCTGGTATTCACAGCTATGGAATAACTCCTCATATTTATAATATGAGTTCACTTGCTTATTAAGTAGCATTCA
>NW_021886637.1:0-672 GCF_006229205.1 Suricata suricatta
TGAACTAATTTCACAACATTTGTTTCCCCTGCAGAATGCTGCCTATAATGTCCTTGATAGGAATTATTTTGTTTTTTAAACTTTTAGTGCTTAGGCTGGCCAGAGGATAAGTATTCAGTTCTACAATATTATTGTTCTACTCCACAACCACTTCAGATGCCTGTCCAAAGCCAAGATTGTTACCTGCACTTTTCACCAACTAGCTAGAGACTGGACATTTTCATAACTTCCTCTTTGGACTTCCAGACACTAGCTGAAAATCCAGGTTGTTATCTGTACTTTTGACCAACCAGCTATAAATAAGAAGTTTCTAAAACTTCTTCCTTGGATTTGATTAACTTGTTAGAATGACTCATAGAACTCAGAGAAATGTCTTACTAACTTACCAGTTTACTGTGAAAGGATATAACTCAGGAACAGCTAGATGGAAGAGATGCATCGGGCAAGGTAGAGGAAGAGAGCGCGGAGCTGCCATGCCCTCTCTAGGCATGCCTGAGTCTCCTCATGTTCAACAATCCAGCAGCTCTCCAAACCCTGCTTTTGAAGGGTTTTTATGGAGGCTTCATTGCATGAATGTGACAGATTGGCCGTTAGTGGTTGATTCAACCTCCAGCCCCTCTCCCATCCCTAGAGCTCAGGGAGTGGACTTGAAAGCTCCAGCCCTCTAATCAC
>NW_021886638.1:0-672 GCF_006229205.1 Suricata suricatta
TTAAAAAAAGTGTATCTTTCAGGTAAAACGTGGCACACAATTTTTGAAATTCCTTTTTTTGCTGCAGAGAAATTCTTTAAAAGATGATTCAGAAGTAATTTAAGGGACAGAACTAGGGAAATTGTCAACCTGTTAGCAACGCCAAAAACAAAACAAAACAAAACAAAACAAAACAAACAAAACATGAAGGCTTTATAAATAATCACTATCACACTGAACCAGGAAAAAAGAAAAGCAAACAAATAAGAAAATCATAAAAATAACCACAAGAAGACCTAAATATGAATCTTAAAGGCAAAGGTGAAGTCTGACTGTGGAAAAGTGAATGAACAGAACAGAGGATAGAAAGAGGAAACAAAAACAGAATATAGTGCAAAACAGAGTTTACAAAGAACAATAGAAATAAATCTATTAAAAAATAAAAGGGGAAAAAAGTAAATGTAGCATAAATGCAAACTTAGAGAAACAAGGAGTCAGAAGTAAATCTAAGCCCATCAAAGCTTTTATGAGATTAGCAGTAAGTGGAGGCCGAAATATTTGCTGCCCCCTGAATAGCAGGTACAACCAGAATAGCTATTTTTCTCAAGTTATGAAACAGATATTCCAGCTGGAGAGATCATTAAAGGCTTGCTGACTGTCATTTTGAATTTACATGATCCTTTAGTAAGTCTA
>NW_021886639.1:0-672 GCF_006229205.1 Suricata suricatta
GCAGTGGGAACCAAAATTGGCCCCTCAGGCAGTGAGGACCGCCCCGAGTCAGGCCCATGACTGACCCACGACAGTGACTGACCCGGCCTTCACTGCCCACCTGCACGCACCCACCGGCCCCCTGTCCCCGTTTTCCTTATATAAACCTGCAGGTGTTTCCGGGCTCTGGAGACCTTGAGGCACTAGCCCTGTTTCCCGCTGAAACACCCCTGCCTGTGGCCTCACCACTCCTCTCTCTGCCTTGGGATCCTGTCAGCAGGGAGCGGCCGAGCCCCGGCCCGGCCACACGGTGAGTCTAGAACCACAGATGGGGTGCTGTCCCCGGCCTTGCTAGATGACTGAGCCCCTGCAGCTGCTAAATGATTTCACGATTAATTACTAGGACTTTCCCCAAAACTGCTGAACGCAGTAAGGTTCAGGCCTGGACCCAAAAGCCCAACAAACCTATGCAGATTGTAATAGCTGGCTCCAAATTGGTTTTAAAGAAAATTCTGGTCTTCCTTTAAACACTGAATCCACTTGGGTACTTTTTAACTCTGTTCATTAACAGACAGAACTGGGATCTTCCCTTTCCGGTCAAAAGGACCCGGACGGAGCGGGAGGCCTGTCCACTCCAGACCCGGTTCATGTGGCGAGCCAGCTGGCCTGGGCGGTTCAACGCAGAGGAAGACC
>NW_021886640.1:0-672 GCF_006229205.1 Suricata suricatta
CGACTGAACCATTCAGGCACCCTGAAGGTTAGATTTAAATATGAGATATTAGAAGAGAAACTTCTGTGTGTGTGCATGTGCGTGTGCATGTGCATGCATGGGTGTGCAAGCACAAGCACAGATACTCTGAGGTGGAGGGGGATAGCGAGGAAGACCAAATGCCTGAAATCATGTCATAGAGGGACCTGCCTGCTCTGTTTCTGATGAGGCTAGCCTGGGTGTAGGTACTGACACAAGTTAATAGTCTTCCTTAACTTTTGAAGGACATGTTCTTCTCTGTCTAATCTAGTAGCAGCTACTATGCACATGTAGCTATCAAACACCTAAATGTGGCTAGTGTGACTGAAGAACTGAACTTTGAACTTTATTTAATTTTAATTAATTAGATAGCCTAAATGTGTACCTGTTTACTGTACTAGATAGTGAACATCTAGCTCCAAAGGTCAGTTAACAACCAGCTGTAAATGCAGCCTTTTAAAGATAGTTACATTTACATATTTATAATATTTTCCTGAATACAGGGGACTCGAAGTGACTGTGAATGATCAACAAAGAATCTTAGTTTGCAAACCCAAAAATCTTACATGTATTTTATTTTATTTTTTTTCTCCATAATATTTTATTGTCAAATTGTTTTCCATACAACACCCAGTGCTCTTCCCCTTAAGTGCC
>NW_021886641.1:0-672 GCF_006229205.1 Suricata suricatta
TGGGGGGGGGCCCGTCAGGGCAGCAAGTGTAGAACTGTGTCATTGGAGTCCTAAGGGTGACTGCTTATTCACAGACAGGAGAAGGAAGACCTCACGTGCATCTGGCTTCCAGAAATATATGCTGGACGAGTGAAAAAGAGACAAAAATTGGGACACCTGGGTGGCTCAGTAGGTTGGGCATCCGACTTCGGCTCAGGTCATGATCTCATGGTTTGTGGATTCGAGTCCCGCGTCGGGCTCTGTGCAGACAGCTCAGAGCCTGAAGCCTGCTCCGGATTCCGTGTCTGCCTCTCTCTGTCTCTGGCCCTTCCCTGCTCACACTCTGTGCCTCTCTCTCTCAGAAATAAAAAAATAAATAAAAACATTAAAAGAGAGAGAGAGAAGAAATGAAGTGAGCCTAGAGAGACAGAAAGCAGGGAAAGGGAGGGAGAGAATCCCAAAAAGGCTCCACACCCAGCACGGAGTCTGACATCGGGCTCAATCTCAGGACCCTGCGATCACAACCTGAGCCAAGATCAAGAGTCTGACATTCAACCAACTGAGCCACCCAGATGCCCCTCTACCCCTCACGGTAAACCTTTTTCCTGACACAGTCCAAATAGTTCCTCAGAACCAAAAGGGCACTAACTAGAAGAGTCTTGCTCATGCGGTGATCAGAGGGTCTTCCAGGGA
>NW_021886642.1:0-672 GCF_006229205.1 Suricata suricatta
GAGAGGGATACCTGACAAAAGAACACTCCAGGCAGAAGAAACCACCAAGGAGACCCATGTGTTTGGAGTGGAGGACATTGGGAAGAAAGATTGAAGAGAGAGAGAAGGGAGCAACAGATCTGTAGGGTCTTGTGGGCCATTTTTAGGACCTTGGCTTTTGTTCATTGTAAGATGAAGGGCCTCGGGGGGTTCTGAGCAAGGGAGAGGCGTGATCCCCCTACTCCTCCTGATTTTTAGAGGGACCTCTGGCTGCAGGGTGGAGAGCACACTGCAGGGGGCAAAAAGGAAGCAGGGGGAGATGTCCAGGAGGTAGTTAGGTATGTGAGTCTGGACTACAGAGAAGGGGTCCAGGCTGGAGAAAATCCCAGAGACAGCATTTGAAGCCACAGGCCTGGATGGAATCACCCAGACAGAGGAGAGAGGTCAGGAGGCCAAGGACTCAGGATGGGGCCCTTTGAGGTGACGATGAGCCAGAACTGGCTACGAAGCACCAGGGATGCCAGGAGACAGAGCGAGCCCAGGAGACGCAGTAGTCACTCTGTCTCAGCCTCAGGGACACTGGGGCCTGGGAGCTGACCACGGGATTAGTGACATGGACATCACTGGTGGCCTTGATTTTGAGCAGCTTGAATGGAATGATGGGGCAGAGGTGTGACATGAGTGGGTTCAAGA
>NW_021886643.1:0-672 GCF_006229205.1 Suricata suricatta
GTCCAACTTTGGCTCAGGTCATGATCTCATACTTTGTGGGTTTGAGCCCCGCGTTGGGCTCTGTGCTGACAGCTCAGAGCCTGGACCCCACTTCGGATTCTGTGTCTCCCTCTCTCTCTGACCGTCCCCTGGTCACACTCTGTCTCTCAAAAAATAAATAAACATTTAAAAAATAAATAAAAATAAAACAAGAGGAAAGAAATCATGAAAGAGGACAGTCCATTATTGTGAAAGCCTGAGATAAGAATGCTACATATTATTTCCATTCATCTTAACCACAAGGAAGCCAGAGATATATAGTCTAAACTTATTCATGACCCCATTCTTATTAACATAGAAAGAGAGAATGAAAGAAATTTTGGAAGAAAGTTTGATTTTGTTAAATATTTATATAAAATTAAAACATCAGGGGGCCAAGATGGCAGAACAGCATGGGAGTTTCTGTTTGCATCTCCTTGAAATGCAGCCAGATCAACACTAAACCATCTTGCACACCTGGAAAACTGATCTGAGGATTAACACAACAATCTGCACAACCTGATCCACAAAACTCAGCAGGTGCACGGCATGGAGAGGTGAACTGGGGGAGGGAGAAGCCGGAAGAGGGCAGGGAGCTGGTTTTGCTTGTGGAGAGGACAGAGACGGGGAGACTATGGGAAAAGCACCCCCTCC
>NW_021886644.1:0-672 GCF_006229205.1 Suricata suricatta
TCGGTAGGGGGGGAGACTCTTGATCTCAGGGTTATGAGTTCGAACCCCACATTGGGTATACAGCCTACTTAAAAGAGAATAATAATAAGATAAAATTTAAAATTACATAAATAAAATTTAAATTAAAAAGAAATCCATGACTTGGTTCTCCAGCCTCCTACAGTGGTTTACTTTGCTTTAATCCTGTTGGATCAGTGGCCTTATAAGAAAAGGAAAAAAGGGAGATCGCTTTCTCCACACATACACAAAAAAGAGGTTGTGTGAGCACACGGCCAGAAGGCAGGCACCTAGAAGCCAAGAGGGGGGGGCATCAGTATGAAATCGGCCTGGCTGGCACCTTGGTCTTTGACTTCTCAGCCTCCAGAACTGTGAGAAAGCAAGCTTCTGTTGTCTAAGCAAAACAAAACAAGACAAAAACCCAAAACAAAACCCAGTGCGAGTGTGGCTGTGGCTGCGGTGCCGTATGGGGTGCTAGAAGGCTGTGAGCACCCTGTCCGGGGGGTCTTCCCTCTAACCCGGCTGAACCTTGCTCAGTGCACTTACAGCGCTTGGTGAACGGGCCGCTGGTCCCCAGGCTCGGGTTCTGCACTCAGTGACTTGCCCAGTTTGCTATGAGACCCCCGGTGGGCCCCTTCCCCTCTCTGGGCCTCACATCCCTGCTCCTGACATGAA
>NW_021886645.1:0-672 GCF_006229205.1 Suricata suricatta
AAATAAATAAAAAGGATTTCCTTGTAAATACAGTTGGGAGCAGGAGAGTGAAATGATCAAATATGCATTTTAGACACACCACTGTAGGTACAGTGTGAAAAAACAGAGGATTTGGAGCAAAGGTGAAAACTGTAAAACCAGTTAGGCCATTGTTATGGTAGTCCACAAAAGAGAAGCTGCTGTTTGGACCAATGTGGTAGCAGATGTCAGAAATGATTGTGTTCTGAATTTTATTTCATATATTTTGATTGTGGAAATGATAAAACTTGCTGATAGATATGGTAGTGTGTGAGAAGATGAGAGAAAGACCAGAGTTAAGAATGATTCCACAGTTTTAGAGCAGAACCACAGAGTGGATTTTGCTGCCCAGTTTCTGAAATGCAGATACTTCAGGGAATTGAGGAACAATTCAAGAGTTTTGTTTTGGACTTGCTAAATTTGAGTTGTCCTTTGAACATTCAAAAGTATATGCTGAATGTGGCTGCATTTATGAAATGGTCACTCAAGAAAGAAACAAAATCTAGATCTTGTTTTCTAGTTTGTTAGTGTACAAATGCTATATAAAGCCATGGGCAGGTTAGTTCAGCTATGGTACAATTCTAGAGTAGAAAATTCTGTTTTCTACTCCAAAATGGTAAAAAGTAGCAGAAATCGTAGATAGAAATCAAAGAC
>NW_021886646.1:0-1452 GCF_006229205.1 Suricata suricatta
GGTGCTAGGAGAACTGGACAGAAGAATAAACCTGGACCATTTTATTACACCATACACAAAAAGAAGCTCAAAATGGAATGAAGACCTGAATGTGAGACAGAAAACCATCAAAACCTTAGAGGAGAAAGATGGAAACAAGTTATTTGGCCTCAGCCATGGCAATTTCTTACTCGACATATTTCCAAAGGCAAAGGCATTAAATGCAAAAATGAACACCAAGTGAAAAAGCTTCTGCACTGCAAAGGAAACAATCAACAAAACTAAAAGGCAATCGACAGAATGGGAGAAGATAGTTGCAAATGACATATCAGATAAAGGGCTAGTGTCCAAAATCTACAAGGAACTCCACAAACTCCACACTTGAAAATCAAATAACCCAGTGAAGAAATGAGCAGAGAACATGAATAGATGCTTTTCCAAAGAAGACATCCAGATGGCCAACAGACACATGAGACAATGCTCAACATCACTCATCATTCGGGAAATACAAATCAAAACCACGCTGAGATACCACCTCACACAAGTCAGAGTCACTAAAATGAACAAATCAGGAGACTATAGGTGCTGAAGAGGCTGTGGAGAAATGGGCACCCTCCTACACTGTTGGTGGGAATGCAAAGTGGTGCAGCCACTCTGGAAAACAGTGTGGAGGTTCCTCAAAAAATGAACAATAGAACCACCCTATCATCCAGCAATAGCCCTGATAGGAAATTTACCCAAGGGATACAGGAGTGCTGGTACACAGAGGCACATGTACCCCAATGTTCATAGCAGCACTGTCAACAATAGCCAAATCATGGAAAGAGCCTAAATGTCCATCAACTGACGAATGGATAAAGATGTGGTTTATAAATACAATGGAATACTACTTGGCAATGAGAAAAAATGAAATCTGGCCATCTGTAGCAATGTGGATGAAACTCCAGGGTATTATGCTAAGTGAAATAAGAGAAAGATGGGTACCATATGTTTTCACTCATATGTGGATTTTGAGACACTTAGCAGAAGACCATGGGGGAGGAAAAGGGGGGGAAAACTTACAGTGATGGAGGGAGACAAACCATAAGAGATTCTTAAATACTGAAAACAATCTGAGGGTTGGTGGGGGGCGGGAGAGAAGGGATCGTGGGTAAATGGGCACTGAGGGGGGCACTTTTTGGGATGAGGACTGGGTATTGTATGGAAACCAATTTGACAATAAATTATATTTTAAAACTTATAATAAAAATTTTACAATGTATTATCAATTTATTTCTCATGAAACACTATGATGTAGATATCATTATATCCATTAAGCAGATGAGAACATTGAGGCACAGGAATATAATCTCTTCAAATTCACACAGTTTAAATGGCAGATCCCAGAAAGTGAAATCTATATAGTTCTACTTTATTCTTTGTAATGACTACTTAGCATTCCTACTTTTTAAATGCAGTGATTACTATTTTAAC
>NW_021886647.1:0-672 GCF_006229205.1 Suricata suricatta
GGGGGGGGGGGGGGGCAGACGGTGGAAGACTCCAGAAGGAAGGTATGTACTCTACGCAAAGGTGTATGAATTCAGTATGTGGCTCAGACTTGCTCTGAAGGGAAGAAAAGCCAGTTTGCAGGCTTTCTGCTCTGGGTGCAGTCAGCAGGAAGTCTTGATTCTGGAGACAGTTGGCCTGGAGTGCCCAAAAGGTGGAAGGCATTGTTTGTTTCCTGGAGGGGTCCTTTCTCTGGGCTGCATCCATCTTCATCCCTTTCTTATTCCATAGTTTTAATTGTCTGCCTTGCTGAGGAGATCTGGAATACTTTCTCTGTCTTTCTCCAAGATGAATAGAATGTGTCTTCTCCTCTGCCCACCACTACCTCCTTGAAGAAAAGCTGGCAAAAGAGGTCCTTGTTTTCCAAATGTATAAAACCCCAAGCTTCTAGAGTGAGTGGGGCAGGATACAGAATGGAGTCTTGGGGGCACTCTCCTCTCTGGAGAACCAGCTGCGGGGCAGTCTGTAGCCTTCCTGACCTCTCAGCTGCTGGCCTGACCTGTCCCTCTGGCCCCCTTTATCCCGTGTCCTTTGAAGTCCGGTTCAGGAGTGTCTTCCTCCCAGCAGTCCACCTCCTCCCAGCAGTCCACTGCTGCCTGCGAGGAGCTCTTTCTTCCTCTGAAGACACGCCTGTG
>NW_021886648.1:0-672 GCF_006229205.1 Suricata suricatta
CTAAGATGGCAAAGGAAGGGGAGAGAAGAAACCTGGGTCCCTAAAGAACCATTTTGAACACCGTTATTGGACTGTTTTGTGAATCAGAAATAAAAGTCTCTTGGGTTAGGCAGCTCTGATTTCAGAGTTTTTCTGCCTGAGCGGCCAGGCCGATGTTACAAGGCCCCTGCGCCAGGGCTTCAGGCTCTGAGGGGCCGGCACAAGTGCGTCCTGAAGGAAAAGCTACCCACCAAAGCTAAACACAAACCCTGCTCTAACTGGAGGAGGACATATGATAGCAGAATCCCTCAGTAGGGCTGTTTTGTCTCCAGGACGCAGGGGAGGTCATTGGGCAAGAAGCAGGAGTGAGGAGTGGCAGAGGCAGAGAAGATGAGCTGGAAGACACCAAGGCCTTTGCTCAGCCCGTGAGCCACGTCCGTGTCTCCCTGAGCCAGCACCCCAGGCCCCTGACACGGACGCAGTCAGAGCAGCAGCCAGGAGCAGGAGCCACGGTCAGGACTGCCACGGGCAGGTCAGCGCACAGAGTCACAGCGCCGACGGTGTGAGTGGGGCCAAAGTGAAGCCGGCCCTTGTCTTACCAAGCTAGGCTCAGAGCTGAATTCACCTGAGGGAGACGTACCCGGTGCCTTTTGCAAATCACACAAAGGTGACAGCCGTGACTCCCCATGCTCC
>NW_021886649.1:0-672 GCF_006229205.1 Suricata suricatta
TGTGCTGACTTCAGGGAACCTGTTAGATTCTCTCTCTCTCTCCTCCCCGCCCCACTCAGGTGTATGCACACATTCTCTGTCTCTCCAAATAAATACATTTTAAACACACACACACACACACACACACACACACACACACAAGGACGAGGCACACAGGCACGCCTCCGGGGGAGTGCGTGGAAACCTCGGAAATCTGAACAGGGTCAGTGGGCTGCAGAATGCCAATTTCCTGATGTTGACCATATTCCCTGATTTTGTGAGATGTGACCCTTGGGAGACTCTGGGTGGGGGGTACCTGGGCCTCTGCACTATGTTTGCGGCTCTTTCTGAATCTATGATCATTTCAAAAGAAAGACGTTTGTAAAGGAGCCTATTGAAAGGCTGCTTTCCAGAACTCTCCGTGGGACCCCACCGTTCTCCAGCAAGTTCATAAGGACAGTTAGTGAGAGAAGAAACAGAGGCAGCCCTACGTCTTTGGAGCAGGAAGGTCAGAGGGTATCTGTGGGGTGGAGCCCGGGACTTGGTCCCAGACCCCTCTGATCCCCGTCCCCCACCCCACAGGAGCCGGTATCGGTTTGTGGGGCCGCCGTAACCAGCGCCACCCCCTGGGCAGTTACACAAGGGACACTTACTGTCTCCTTACTGACACTTACTGACACTGGAGGCCCCGAG
>NW_021886650.1:0-672 GCF_006229205.1 Suricata suricatta
CCATGGCTCCCCATTGCCCTGCATAAAGCCCAGACTTCCGCCAAAGGCCTACAAGGCCCTTCAGGATCTGGTCTCTCCTCTCTCCATCTCTGCTCCCACCCCTTACGCTCTTTGATTCAGGTACACAGTGTCTTCACTTTCTTGACTAATCTTTGCCCACTGTCACCTCAGGGCTTTCGCAGATACTGTTCCCTCTGTCAGGAACACTGTGACTGATTTGCTGAGCGCGTGCATGCATGAAAAAATGATAAGTCAGAGGGAAGGGGTGCTTGTTACATAGTAGCAGGGAATTTAGTAACACTTTCCCCTGGGGTAACACGGCGATAATGTGTGGAGTCTACAGGGTGATCTAGGTAAGGAGATCCCCAGGCAGAGTGTTGCAGATGGCACCTGTTTCTTCTTGATGATTATGGTAATATGCAAGAGGAGGATGATACGCCTTGAGTTTTTCAAGGGCAAAACTCCTCTCTATTAATAATAACATTGGGCATGTGTTTTATTAAGCCTCAGTTTGTTCCGAGAAATGGGTTACATGCTTTGGAAATTTTGCTTTAGTTCTCTGTTGCCATTCAAGAAATTATCCCCAAACTTAGCCTTAAATTAACAGCAAACATTTATTGTCTCACAGCTGCTGTGGGTTGGGAATTTGGGAGCGACTGAGCTGGGTGGTTT
>NW_021886651.1:0-672 GCF_006229205.1 Suricata suricatta
TGAGGAAGGGGAGTATTTATAGGAGCCAGCTGGGGCATGGCCAATTTTTGAGGACAGAGGACCAGAGTGCCTGAGAGGTTTTCTATAGAGGTGATGTCTGGCCTCCCCCGGTGGCAGTAGATGTTTCTGGCCTTAGACACACAGGGGACAATTCTCCCATGTAGGAATGGGGTGTGTTTGAAGATATGATCTGATGGACACTCATGGCAGGATCTCGAGTGGGGGGCTGGCTGTGCTGACTGAAGGGGAGCTGAGTGCCAGGTTGGCTGGAAGCTGCCAAGTCCAACTTCCTGCTGTTTGCACCTGCACAGGTATCTGGAGGGAGGCAAGGAATCCAGGGTCTGGGTGCAGAGCTGGGTAGTGCACGGGGCATAGGGAGGATTGTTGTAACCCGATGGCCGGGCTGCTCATCCCCAGCTATCAGCGGTACCTGTTTCGTCTGCCCCGACCGGCAGGGCAGAGAATCATCCAGGGTCCTTCTCCTGAGGGAGGGAGAGAAAAAGGGGGCAGGAGAGGGAGATGCAAAGAGTAAAGACAGAACTCACGGTTCTCTGATCAGGCAAAAGAAAGCGTTTATTCAAAGAACTGTTCTTTATATAGTCTTCAGGGGGGGAAAACAAGGCAAGCTGACCTAGGCAGGCTACAGAGTCGAATGCATATCAAAGAAGCGCC
>NW_021886652.1:0-672 GCF_006229205.1 Suricata suricatta
CGTTCTTGTACTGGACCAGGAAGTGGTCAAACTGGCCCTCAGGGATGGTCCAGGAGAGGTGCAGGGAGTCGGGGGTGGCGTCTGTCACTGCCAGCTGCCCCAGGTGCGGCTTGATGGGAGGCTCAGGGGCTTCAGTGGTCATAGCATCATATTCTGGAGCTGCACAGAGACACGCAGGGACAGGTGAGGACAGGCAGGCGGGTCAGTGTATAAGTGGGGGTATTACAAACATAAGATAATGAGGAACACAGTGTCGCCGGCCACAGTGGCTCTAACTCATCTACTCTTCTCAGTCCCTTAATGTTGGCCTTCTTGGCCCCTTACCCACATCTCACCCTGCCCTCACCCACCCCCACCCAACCCCACCACCTCTCCCATTTTCTCCAGCACCCACTTTCCCTGCACACTGTGCCCTGGGCCTCCCTCCACTGGGGTCTCCTTGCCATCTCGCTCCCTTTGGCTCAAGTCATTGCTCCCTAACAGTTCAGAACCTCTGTCCCCAAATGGAAGCCTGAAAGTTTTCTGGATCTGTTCTTGTCCCCAGCTGCCATCAGAACCAAGAGTGTGCAACTCACTCCTAAGTTCCTCCTGCATCTCCTCACTCCCCATAGCTGCACCCCACCAGCATGGCTTGCCTCACTCCTGCTCCCCAACGCCATTGCCTCTCACCTG
>NW_021886653.1:0-672 GCF_006229205.1 Suricata suricatta
AAAGATAAAAGGATTATTCTGACATTTTAAGATGACTCTTTAATGTCCATGTTCCTTTGGAGTCCATTTGAGGAGGGCTACTGTATGGATGTTTGCCATTGTCTCCTTCAGAGAATTTTCTGGTTTCCAGGCATTCCTGCTTCTCCCTATAACCACAGAATTGGGGGTAGTGGAGGGTCTTTTTTGTTGTTGACTGAAGGATTAACAAAGTTACATCTAGCTTTAAATGGATTGTTTCTCCCAAGGGAGGTCAGTCTATTGGGAAGAACTGAGGAAAACCTGGAAGGCATATTGGCTCCTCCACTTCCACAGAAGTAAAAGTCAAAGACAGTTTCTTCAGAATAGGGATAAGGTTGAAATTTGGGTGTGTAAGATCCTGGGACCTGGGACTAGCTGAAGTTTTATCTAATGGTATCATGTAGTATGGATGGTTTCTCTTTACTTGTCCCTCACACTCCCATCCATAGATCTGCTGCAAAATGCTGGAGCATTTAGTATTTCACATTTTTGAAAAGGAGAAAGTGATGGTCTCTCAGTGTAATGGTCCTATTTTGTGGGTCCCTTCTCACCCAGTGTGTAACCACTGGTGTAGGCTCAGTGGTTTTGTGACACAGAGCTGGTAAAAAGCAGAAAAGAATTCAGTGATCTTCACAAGGGAAAAAGTGAATTTTT
>NW_021886654.1:0-672 GCF_006229205.1 Suricata suricatta
GCTCACTCTCTCCCAAAAATAAAATAAGTAAAAGGTTTGAACAGAAGATATACTTCTATATACTTTATCAAAGAAGATACAAGGATGATATATAATCACATGAATGCCAAACATGTTTAATCATTAGAAAAATACAAATTGAAACCATAATGAGATACTACAAATCTATTAGAATGGCTATAATTAAAAAGACTAACATACCAAATGTTGACAGAGACGTGGAACAATTGGAACTTTCGTACATCACAGTGTGCATGTAAAATGGTACATCTACTTAGAAAAATAGCTTGGCAATTTTCTTAAAATGCTAAGCATGCAACTATGATCCAGCCATTCTACTCCTCGATATTTGCCCAAGAAAACAGAAAGCATCTGTTCATACAAAGACTATACCAATTTTCATAGCAGCTCTCTTTATATCAGCTACATGTAGAAAAAAATCCAAATGTCTATCAACAGGAAAATAAATGAGTAAATCTTGGTATGCCTATTCAGCAGGATACTATCTGGGAAAAAAAGATAATAATAATAATAAACGGGGGCACCTAGCTGGCTCAGTCAGAGGAGCATCTGACTCCTGATCTTGGAGTTGTGAGTTTGAGCCCCACGTGGGGTGCAGAGATTACTTAAATAAAACTTTTTAAAAAATGAATAACCTAATGCAACATTAAC
>NW_021886655.1:0-672 GCF_006229205.1 Suricata suricatta
ATGTAAAGGAAGACTCAATAAAACTTATTTGATCCATTAGATATTGAGAGTGGGAGGAGAGGCAAGAATACTAGGTAAGAAAGAAAGAAAGGAAGGAAGAAAGAAGAGAGAAAAGAAAGAAGAGAGAAAAAGAAAGAAAAGGAAGGAAAGAAGGAAAGGAAGAAAGAAAGAAAGAAAGAAAGAAAGAAAGAAAGAAAGAGAGAGAGAGAGAGAGAGAGAAAGAAAGAAAGAAAGAAAGAAAGAAAGAAAGAAAGAAAGAAAGAAAGAAAGAAAGAAAGAAAGAAAATACTAGGTGCAAGCTAGGATTAAGCTACAGTGACTAGAATTATACCAATTGAATGGATTGAGTAGAGAGGGTGAAAATACCGAAGGAAAGTTCCATTGTAGATATGCTGAAATGGAGATGATAGAAAGACATGCAAATAGAAAAGAGAAAATATTCAGAGAAATGTATAAAGCTGCACAACTCGCAATTATTGGAAAGATTTTTTAGGGGTGCCTGGGTGGTTCAGTTGGTTAAGCATCCCTTGAGTGTCTGACTTTGGCTCAGATCATGATTGGAAGGTTCACAAGTTCAAGCCCCATGTTAAGCTCTGTGCTGACAGCTCAGAGCCTGGAGCCTGCATCAGATTCTGTGTGTCCCTCTCTCTCTGCCCTTCCCCTGTTCATGCT
>NW_021886656.1:0-672 GCF_006229205.1 Suricata suricatta
AATAATTTGGACTTTGAAAGTATTTTCTAATTATATGCCTGAAACTACAAAATGTCCCCCAAACAGCTTTCTTGTTAAAGAACCTGGAAATTTTACTGGTTAACAAGGGTACTAAGGTCTCTGCAAACACAAGAAAGTAGAATAGGTCACAACACCCATAAGCCTGAAGGATGTCACATGACCATGTTGTTATTGTGGTTTGGTCTATAAAAAGAAGAAAACACAAAAATGACAAGAAAATAGTTAAGAAGGCCCTGCCAGTCAATAGGGATTGAAGAAAAAGAAATAATATCCTGGTATATAAGGAGAACAGGTTTGACTAGAAAAATTAAATCATCCAAATTTCATAAGGTGGAAGCCATATATACTCACTGCTATTGCAATCCTTCCAAGGACATGCTCTGGAATTTTTCTATATACATCCAAAGATCCCCCTGTGGAGACAGATATGTTTCAGTATTATAAATAAAACTAACAGAACATTGCATTGGGCCCCTCCTCTGTGCACTCATTGTGAGAATACTTTTTTCTTCTTACATTAAGCATTGGAGGTCTATGGTAGAATTGGCTTTTAGTCAAATTTTTTTTATGACATAATATACTTCCAGATGAAAGCATAGTTAGATATTTCCATTTTGTTTCCAAGTATAATCGCCTACATGTGAAAACTGA
>NW_021886657.1:0-3645 GCF_006229205.1 Suricata suricatta
CACAGGCAGGAGAAAGTGCTCACACTGGGGACAGAGAGGAAGGGGCCCAGTAAGCAGGCGGAATTAGTGAGACTCTGTTGCTTCCTGCCCCCAACCAGAGACTCGGGGTTGTCCTGCCGGCTTCCAGTCCGTCATCTCCCACATCCAGCCAGTACCGTGGCAGGTGACATAAGAGGACCTGGATTTATGGGAGACTACAGACTTCCTCATTCTGGCCTGGGTCTCCTCTTCTGGCCTCAGCAATTCCTGTGATAGAGAAGATACTGGGGACTCAGTAGGGCCTGAAACTCTCACCTCAACCCACCCACAGCGTCAGGTGACTTTAAGCGCACTTGGAGCTCAGCCCAGCACAGGAGTTGGTGAGGCCTTGAGAGAAAGCGCTGCTTTGTCCTCCCCAGGTGGGGCATCAGGAGACAAGGTGAGAAAGGTAGGCAGTCGTAGAAATAAGGAGGGACTTGACTGCCAGCTTTGAAGGGTGGGCTTTGACTGCTAGGCCTTGGGGACCTTGGGTTGCAGGTGGTGGGGCTGACGCCTAGTACGCTGGCCCAGGCAGGTACTGATGAGGCCTGGCCCCTGCCTGTACCCACGACTTGTCTCTGATGCCTCAGGACCCCTTGCTGCAGTCACCCCAGGCTTTTGCAACCTTGCATGTATTAGGCATTTTCATACCTTCATACTTCTGTACACACCGCTCCTACTTTCTGGAATATTCTTACTCTGCCTCTAACTGTCAAACTTACACATCTTAAAAACCCACCTCTACTACCCATTCTCTAGGAAGCCCACACCCCAGCTCTACCCCACCCTGGAACCCTTTCCTCCAATCAGTAGGCCTGGCTAGGTCTGGCTGGGAATTTTCCAACTTTGTGTCTCTGGAGTCCAGAGGGATAATGAGGATGTTTAGCATAGTGAGATAAGTGGAAGAGGAAGTTCAAAGTCTGCCCGAATTCCTCAATGATAAGGACTACAGGGAGCCACCCTGGCCTGCTGGAGTCCAGCTCCAGCAGGCCCAGGGGTCCCTGAAGGATGGACGGTGTCAGCACAAGAGAGTGATGTGAGAGCCACAAGTTTACTTCTTGATCACCGGGCAGGCATCTCTGCTCTGTCCGCTTTGGTGTCTCTTTTTATGGATAAGGCAATAACATGACATCAGAAAATAGAAACTGTTTACAGAGACTAATTCTTAGTGATAAGATGCTTTAATCATCGAAAGTGTGCAGAAACAAATTTTACAGAAGTGTTTTTTAGAAATATTCCCGTTTGTTGTTGGTGCCAGTCTCCCAGATTAAAAAAGTAACAAACCTATCTTGTTTTGTACGGGTTGGTTATTGGCTAATATTTACGACTTTGTTTTTTAATTAACAAGTTACAACTAAATCATGTAACGTTCTTACAGTGAAGTTGAGTAAATTTCATAACCAAGAATATACTAGGATGTTTTTAGTAGAAAACAGGATTAACAGACATATTATTAAAGTTAGTAAAGCTAAGATTAAAATATAAGTTAAGTTGTATATACATAGGCTAAGAGTTATTGTGATTGCTTATCAACTACAAGAGAGAAAACGAAAAGAGGAAAGAAACGCTTATTAACAAGTTGCTTGAGAAGACCCTTTTTTGATGCAGGCACAATGGGGGCCTGTGTGTGTCGGCTGTGGACCTGGGTTTCCCACATCCTTATCCATCCCCATAACTGAAGTCAGCATAAGGGGGGATATTGGTCAAATGCAGACTTTGGAAGGGAGTCATGTTCTGACCTTGTCTTCTACTTCTAATCTCCAATTTAGACTCCAATTTTCTTCATACCAGACTCAAATGGACTATGTTTTTGACTCCTTTTCTCTGGGCCAGACTCACAGGCAATTTTTGTATTTTTAACCCCTTCAAGTCTATTTTTTGGATCTGCAAGGCTCATTAGAAGAGACTTTTGTCAAACATTTATAGTATTTTGATTCAACATCTCTTATGCAGGGACAGGAAAATGTTTTTTCTTTTGGGGTAGCTGTGTGGGGGAACATCGGTCTGATTCGGAATGCTGTGAGGCCTAATTAATGACGACAGGCTTTTTTTTCAACATGAGCAGTAGCAGCAGAAGGAGTTATACCAGTTTCGCCTCTCATGGCAGGAGCTGTGCAAATGTCTGCCATTTCCTCACTGTAACGGTGTCATCCAGCAAGGCCGATGCCGCTCCCAGCCCTGGCCCTGTTCCCAAAGGGAATGGTAGACCAGATGGCCCAAAGCAAGGCCCTGGAGAGGGATTGATGCGGTCCAGATTTGTGGTCAGAGATGTAGCTCCTATCTAGGAATGTTCATTTGCTAGGTGACCTCAGATCCGTCTTTGGGTCTCTCTCTCCACTACCCTTCTGCAGATGGGGTCTAGCACTCAACTAGGCTGTGGTAAAGACAGAGCTCATCTTCCAGACTACCCTCACTGTATTCAGAGATACTCTGGGCTTCTAGGTCAACCCAGGGCCTCCTGACCCTCCCCCTGCAAACTGCCTCTCAGGAAAGGCTTTCTGGCTGTGCTGCTGGGGGGCGTGGGCAGAGTTGGCTAGAGCAGTTGATCTGAAGCGTCACTGTCAGAAGCTACTAGGAACGTTATGACTTGGAACTCTGTGATGCCCTTGGCACTTTTGAAAAAGAATTCTTTCTTGGTAAACAGCATGGCCGCCGCTCTGGCTTAAGAGGACCCTAAAGAGGGCATCCTCCTCATCTCTGTCCTCAGAGTACCAGTCTGGACTCTCTTGGTTACAGATTCAAGAAATAAGGAAAGACATTGACTCATGTTGTTGGAAGCAGGGCTACTTTCAGTCATGGCTGCATCCAGGAACTTAGATGATGTCAAGAGGATCCAGTTTTTCGCCATCTCTTTATTCAGCCTTTACTGGTGTAGCTTTCATCATTGTGTTCCACAACAACACAAGAAGCAAGCAAGATAGTGACAGTAGTCCAGCCCCTGCACACTTTGAGGTTTCCAGTCTAGTGGCAAAGACAAATCCACTTGTCTAATCGCTAAATCCAAAGTCTTAAGGATGAGCCTGTTGGCTCTGAGCAGCCTGACTTGGGCCGTGTGCCAGGAACAAAGGCCAGGAATGCTCTGACGGGCTCAAGCCTGGTCACATGTTCATTTCTTAGAAGAGGGCTCATCAGAATCCCAAGAACTAGGAGTGGGGAAGGAGGTGGTTTCCAAGATAGGGATGAGGACATGGCACCAGAGGAGGGTAAAGGATGGTAGAAAGGCAGCAACAAGAAGCGTCTGCTACCATCCAACCTGCGTTCATGTTGTGGGGGGAGGGGAGAGGAGAATGGGCAGAAGGCGGAACAAACCCTGTTGCTGGAGGGCAGTGGGGCTGGGAAGGCACTTCCGGGAGAAGCACGCTCCAGGCCAGCAAGACAGACCAACCGTGGTACACAAGCCAATCCCCGGGTTCTTCCAGAGGCCACCTCTGGGGTCCTTGGTCATCCCTCTTCCCATGCCTCAAGAGTATCAGCCAGCCACAGATCACGTAAGACAGAGCATCTTGAGTGTCTCAGTCTCAGTAATGCTTTTGGGCAAGAAGGAGAAGCATGGGAACCCCAAAGAGGGACCCCGGCACATTTCCTTCAAGTCTCCTGTAATGTCTTTTA
Organism: Suricata suricatta; assembly: GCF_006229205.1. Classification (NCBI taxonomy): domain Eukaryota; kingdom Metazoa; phylum Chordata; class Mammalia; order Carnivora; family Herpestidae; genus Suricata; species Suricata suricatta. The sequence goes on from NW_021886657.1 coordinate 3,628, forward strand.
AACAGTTATACAACACCC